>NW_015630978.1:70971-92401 GCF_001515625.1 Sinocyclocheilus rhinocerous
ATTTTTTTTTTTGCAGTGCCATTCTTGTATAAAAAGATTTTAATTTAGCAGTCCAGTCAAATGAGTCAAGAAAGACATTCAAAACAAAAATAGGGCCCGATGTACTGTGTTAACATGAAGTTAATATATAATTTTTCACAGGTGTTTTACGAGTATTTTGAATTACGCGTTACATGTGTGGGTTTTAGGGTTAAAGGAAATGTCCGTAAATTAATAATTAATTTTCTGGCACAAAATTACCAGTACCTTTTTGTCTTATTACAGATTTTTTCTTACAGCGTATCATTTTGTTTTAATCAAATCTTGCATTTAAAAAAATAAAATGACTTTTGGAAATCCAATTAAATAATGAGTCAAGAAAGAGATGTTAAAATTGTGGTTGATATCACTTATGGCATATGGAGTCAAGTGCATTGCATTGCGGGATGTATTGTATTCTCTGCTGCACATGTTGGTAAATGTAGTATGTTAACAATTTACATACAGAATGCATATAGTATGACTAGTATGCCATTCCGATCATAGCCAGTGTCTTCTACTGTGGAAGAAAACAGACAGACTCAACACATGTAAACAGAAACGAGCACTAAATGTTGCATTGTTCTCTATTTCAGCAAGCATGCAATGAATTTGGCAGAACTTTCTATAATGTATGGGCATGACGCTTTCAGTGGCGTTACAAACTACAACAGCTCATATTCTGATTTCAAGGATCAAACTTTGTTTCAAAAATCATTTAATCTTGTTAGACAAAAGAGACTTACAGGGTAAAACGGAAAAAAGCCTGCTGCAAAAATGCATACTAGCAGAAACCTTCAATGGTGAGATGAACAAATTGCTACTCTGAATTTCCAGAAGACAACAGCAAAACAATAGTCTTTTCTGAATGAAAATGTTTCTGTGAAGACAAGCAAACAAAAGCGGATGGCAGTGACACTCGCTATGGAAGGGCTTTGTTTGCAGATCATGTCTATGCGCACGAGTGTGTGTGTATTTTTTTTAATCTACATCTTACATTAAGACATAAGCATCAAAATTTGTGATTGTAACGCTGGGAGGAGAGAATCTGTGGTCCAAGCAGTGAAGCCGTAAGGGTGCATTATCTCAGCTCGGCCCTGGAGACATGAGTGTTTGTGACGGGGAGAGAACGCCACAAAACGAGAAACACCATACAGATATTCAAAGGTGCAATAAATCACTTTTTAACGGCTCTAAAAGGAGTTGGAAATATGAGAAATATCTTATCAGGGAAATATGTAAATATCTTGTAGCTTCTGAAGGGCAGTAAGATGTTCACATATTTCCCAGAAGACAAAATAATAGCAATTTACACAATCATCCGAAAGCTGGAACTCAACATCTTACAGCCACCACTGGGAAGAGCTCAAATGTGATAACATTCATACCTTGAATGCAACGTGAGTCGCTTTGGATTAAAGTGTCTGCCGAATGCATGAATGTAAGCTTCACTAGTCAGGATGAAGCAGGTACTCATGCACAACTATCACAAACCAGCTGATCATAAATGAAGTCACACACCATCAGAAGAACAATGAATTTGGCAGAACTTTCTATAATGTATGGGCATGACGCTTTCAGTGGCGTTACAAACTACAACAGCTCATATTCTGATTTCAAGGATCAAACTTTGTTTCAAAAATCATTTAATCTTGTTAGACAAGACTTGTTAGCCCTATGCGCACGAGTGTGTGTGTATTTTTTTTAATCTACATCTTACATTAAGACATAAGCATCAAAATTTGTGATTGTAACGCTGGGAGGAGAGAATCTGTGGTCCAAGCAGTGAAGCCGTAAGGGTGCATTATCTCAGCTCGGCCCTGGAGACATGAGTGTTTGTGACGGGGAGAGAACGCCACAAAACGAGAAACACCATACAGATATTCAAAGGTGCAATAAATCACTTTTTAACGGCTCTAAAAGGAGTTGGAAATATGAGAAATATCTTATCAGGGAAATATGTAAATATCTTGTAGCTTCTGAAGGGCAGTAAGACGTTCACATATTTCCCAGAAGACAAAATAATAGCAATTTACACAATCATCCAAAAACTGGATCTCAACATCATACAGCCACCACTAGGAAGAGCTCAAATTTGATAACATTCATACCTTGAATGCAACACGAGTCGCTTTGGATAAAAGTGTCTGCCGAATGCATAAACGTATTGTAAATGTAAGCTCCACTAGTCAGGACAAAGCAGGTACTCATGCACAACTATCACAAAACACTCAAACAGCTGATCATTAATGAAGTCACACACCATCAGAAGAACCAATGGGATGAAAACGTTCAAACCACCTAATTAGAATAAATTAATTTGTTATTTTGTCTTGTGGAATATAAGCAAATACCTGTCATGTGAAATGGCTTTTCCTAAATAAAAAACAAAATGCAACAATTATTATTTTTTGTAATACACATATATACATATACATATATATATACATATATATAGGTAAATTCTGGTAAATTGGGACATATTATGTATATAGGTATACATATAGTGATCTCAAAGTTTTGGACCTCACTGTATATGCAATAGAGAAAAATAAAAGTGACATTTGAGTGACATATCATATGATTTTCACAGCATATGCTTGACATATTACATGTAATACTCGGCATGCTCAGATATTATATAACAGGAGCTGAGAGTGTCAGGGAAGCTCCTCTGCCATGTAATAACATCTCTATCAGCTCTCCCGCGGGAGCAGGGGCCTGTCAGCGCTCGGCTCTGGAGAGATTCATCCTTACACAGGCACCTCGTTTGTTTAGTGTTAATCGACTCAAGTCGCACGCTGCTAAACATCATGACCTCACTCCTCAAACATCTCAGAATCACCTGACCTCACAGAACACTGAATATACAGCACATTCTGCAAAGTGATTTATCACCTTTGATTGCCTTGTACATTACTGAGGAGAACTACAGTACTTTACTGCTGAAGTAGAGTAAAGCAGTAAAGTACTGTAGGGGCAGTCGTGGCCTAATGGTTAGAGAGTCAGGTTCGAGTCTCAGGTCCGGCACGAATTGTAGGTGGGTGGGGGGGGTGAATAACCAGCGCTCTCTCCACCCTCAATACCACGACTGAGGTGAGACCCTTGAGCAAGGCACCGAACCCCCAACTGCTCCCTGGGCGCCGCAGCATTGGCTGCCCACTGCTCCGGGTGTGTGTTCACGGTGTGTGTGTCTGTTCACTGCTGTGTGTGTGCACTTGGATGGGTTAATTGCAGAGCACAAATTTCGAGTATGGGTCACCATACTTGGCCATACGTCACAAAAAAATTAAATAAAATAAGCGAGAGGAAGAGATTGTAAGAACGACAGGTAGGTAGGTAGACAGTAGGGCTGTGCAAATAATCGAATGCGATGATCATGCGCATCTCGTCAGTAAAGCCGGTTCTGTGATTAGTAGTAAATCTCCATCACTTGCTTTCAGATGGAGCGGCATTTACTACACAGAGCCGTAGTTCACTGACTAGCACAGACAGACAGACAGACAGACAGACATAAACCAAGTAGACATATAGACAGACAAACAGAGTAGACCGACAAATAGAAAGATTAGACAGACAGTTTAGACAGAGCAGGCATAGACAGATATAAACAGACAGACAAACAGACAGAGAAGACAGACAGATACATACAGATAGCGTAGACAGAGAGCAGACAGACAAATACAAAGAGTAGACAGGCAGATGGACAGAGAAGACAGACAGATATATAAACAGACAAAGACAGACACACACAGAAGACAGACAGATAAGGCAGATTAGACAGATAGAGAAACAGACAGACAGATACAAACAGAGTAGACAGACAGGCAGATATATAGACAGACAGATACATAGATGGACAGATATATAGAGACAGAAAGACAGAGACACAGCTAAGAAAACAGACAGGGCTGCGTTTCCCA
Source organism: Sinocyclocheilus rhinocerous (assembly GCF_001515625.1). NCBI lineage: Eukaryota > Metazoa > Chordata > Actinopteri > Cypriniformes > Cyprinidae > Sinocyclocheilus > Sinocyclocheilus rhinocerous. The sequence goes on from NW_015630978.1 coordinate 74,913, forward strand.
AAAGCATCGTGAGCCTAAGTTGATCATAGCTCCATTGGTTTCAATGGGTTTACGATGTACTTAAGCTTACGTTGCTTTTGAAAAACGCAGTCCTGACCGATAAAAACAGAAAAATAAAAAAAACAGATATAGATTAGACAGACAGATAGACCAATATATAGATAGATATAAAGACAGACAGACAGATAAATGGACAGATATATAGACACAACTAAGAAAACAGACAGACAGATAGATAGATAAAAACAAGAAAACAGACAGGCAATCAGACAAATAGATAGATAAAGGAAGATAAAGACAGAAAACTAATACTAAAGACAGACAGACAGAAACACAGCTAAGAAAACAGACAGATCGATAAAAACAGAAAAATAAGACAACAGATATAGAGTAGACAGACAGATAGACCGATATATAGATGGATATAATGACAGACAGATAGATAGATGGATGGACAGATATATAGACAGGCAGACAGACACAACTAAGAAAACAGACAGACAGATAGGTAAAAACAAAAACAACAAAGAAAACAGACAGACAATCAGACAAATAGATAGATAAAGGGAGATAATTAAAGACAGAAAACTAAAACGAAAGCCAGACAGACAGGTAGAGAGGTAGACAGACAGACAGTCATGCTGTGCTCTTTTCACAGTGCTCTCATTTGACTAGCAGAAGCATCTTCACGCTCCGCAAGCGTCCAGAGTTGTCCAACCTGTTGGAGGCGACAGAGTTGCACCCCTCCTCTTGTCCCCGACCGAACAAACGTGTCTTAAACTAAATGATCCCCATTGTGGAGCTGAATACAGTAGCAGGTGTTCGTTTCTCCCGCCCGCCTCCACCCTCTGCATGGTGAGCACATATCACGTGCAGATGCGCTCATCAAAGGGCAACTTGCGCTCCTCCACCAGATAACGTGAAACCAAGATAACAGCTTACTGAGTTTGAAGACTGACTGTAGGTGCATTTCCTCACAGCTCTGAACAATGCGCGCTCGCTGAGGAAGTGTTTTTAGGTCACATATGGCCGGGCACCGCCGGCAGCCGCGCACACGTTTGTCTTGCGACAGGCATTTGTGAATTGACAAGAAAAACCGATAATGCCATAGCAGAGATGGAGGGAGAGAAAGGGGGTGGAGGATGAAAAAAAGGCAGTGATTGAATAACAGTAATTAAAGCGGTTATTCGTTCGGCGAGCACCTGCGTGAAGGATGATATTACTCCTTAATTCAGCTCAGTTTAACTTCCCTCAGCCGCTGCTTTTCAACTACACCTCATTAATCGCTGATTGGCATCGAGCTGTTTGCGGGAACAAAATGTTTACTCTCTTCAAACCTCTTTCTCAAGGGCTAGTTTCATGTTTTTCTTTACCTTGCGCATTATTCGAAGGCTGGATAGATTTCCCCCTACGTTCTTACAGTTGGAGATGGGAAAAACCATTAAAGATTCCCATGTTTCATTTGAAACAAAAGAGAATGAGATCTTTAGTGGTGTTTCAGCTGTATCCAATGGTTCCTCAAAGAGTCCATTGATTTTTAGTATGGAACTGAAGCTGGGATGAATCTTGTGCGTAAATACGCGGTGCTGGTTCTTTTGTGAGAACAACTTTGAACTGAAATTAATTCAAAATTCATAGCGGCACAAAATACAATTGCAAAAATAATGGCCGTTTCCAAACGTACGAAAGCCTAAGAAGGCCATGCATTATATTTCCGCATCTGTTTTTTTTCCTCAACATCAAGCCTTTTTTGGGGATCTCAACATGTTGTAGTTAGCTCTACAAAAGACAAGGCCATGCATTAGTTATTAGACAATAACTAATGTTTGGCATTTAAACAAAAAGTAACATAATAAAAAGTTAAATATTGCAATGTATTGGCAAAACAAGACCAAAAAATAACAAATGTATGGCCTCTAAATAAATGAAAAACAAAATTTACCAATATTCAAGAACTAAATATTTTAATATCCTGACAAAACAAAGCTATTGCATGGCCTCTATAAAATATAACATTAAATAATTAAATATTACAATATATTGACCAAAAAAAGAAAAATAATTAATGCATGGCCTTAAAATTAAAATAAATACTTATCAATGTTAAAAACATATTTTTTAAATGTTTAGTTTTTGTTTTTGTTTTTAATGCCATGCAAGACCCCACATTAATACTAATAATATCTATCTATCTATCTATCTATCTATCTATCTATCTCTGTAAATGTTAAGTTGAAATGACTACGTTACTAAAAAAAAAAACAGCACTTGTACCTCGCTGTGGGGGTGTAACTGAATTGTGTTCATTTACAAACAAAACACAATTCAAAAACCAAACGGGGATCTGATGGCAAAAGTTCAAATAGGCAAAGTGACAAAAAATACAAATTGGCTGAAATCTGCGAGTTACTCCCTTCCTCCGCCGTACACGTATATGTGTGTAAGTGAGAGAGAAATGGAGCAGCTGCATCTTTATGTTCAATATTTACTCGTCACCAGCAAGTGCTAACGCAGAAACCCTTGAGAAGGCATTCAAATGCTTTCAGATGAGAGAGATTCTCCTTTTTAAAAAAATGACACACTTCTTATTTGGGGAGAGAATACCTTCTGTTTATTGGATTTTCAGCCATTTCATTGTGCTTTTTAAGGTGAAAATGAAGAATGGTATTGAGCAGCGCGGGTTTGTGCATCATATTGTGCTTGATGCAATGTAGGTCAGTGTTCTGCAGCGCCGCAGATAAGACACGGGGAACAAGTGTTGTGTGTACTTACAAGCAAATATCTGTCAAAATAGCAATTGACAGATCTACAAGAGCGCTTTTGGCTTGGGACGTGTTCCTCCGTCATTAGCATTTAAAAAAAAAAAAAAGGCCAGAGATTTGGGCCTATCAGCCTTGACTCGCTGCAGAGCCGGGCTGGCCCAGGTTGTTATCTGTTCAGTACAGAGGTGCAGCTGTTTAGCGAATGGATTTGCTGATTTTTAAAGGGAGATGAGGGGGGAAAAAGAGAGAGAAGAATCAGGTACCAACAACAAGCCTCTCCAAAACAAGCGTTCAGAATTTCGTAAACCTTACCTTCTGTGTCGGAAGCCCAGCAATATTTTTTTGGAAAAGGCATTAGGCGGGAAAAAGCATGAAAAACGTTTTCTTTAGTCACTCTCCAGTCTCCTGAGGGCCCCACTCCAGCGCTGGGGCCGACGCCACCCCGGTGGACCGACGAGGCAGAGAGGAAGGGGAACAAATGTGTCGCTTTAGGTGGTTATAAGGATGCAGCTGGCAAGTGTGCCCACCTTTGTCTGAAGCAATCCCAGCGTGGCTCACTCGCACACACACTCGTGGAGGAATTCTGGCCCTAGCGGGGCCAAGACATTTGCCTCTGGCCAGAGAGGAAATGAAGGTTGTCTGTCTTTACTGAAGCTTCGTGCGTGCAAAGACACATAATCACGCGCATCAGTGTTTTCTGCACCGCTATTCGGGAGCGACGGTATACTGACGATAAACAGTCAACACTATTTTATATTGCGTGATTTGATCGGACTGAAACACACACAGGAATTACTTCATCAGACAACTCTGAATCAGTGTGAGTGAATCACTCACTCACTGAACAGGCTAAGACTCAAAATGACCCGAGAACAGTAATCTGCACAAATAATACAATACATTGACCAAAAAGACAAAAACATTAATGCAAACTAAAGCATCTAACGCAAACAAACAAAACGTACTAATGTTTTTGTTGCTATGCTCATGTTTTGCTTGTTTTGCCATGCAAAAAAAAAAAAAAAAAAAAGCACAAGTATGCAAGGAACAGCCAATATCTTAGTTTCGTGAATGCGTTTGCTGATTTTTAAAGGGAGATGAGTGGGGGGAAGAGAGAGAAGGAACAAATTGCAAACAGCGAACTGCAAAATAATAATAATAACAACAACAACAATAATAATACATAAATAATTAAATTTAAAAATAAATAAATCATACTGCTCGCTTATATGATCAAATTTAGTTTAAATGTTAAATATATAAAAAATAGTTTTAAAAATATTTAAAATATATTACATTTATATAATAAAATATAATTATATCAAAATATAATTATAACATTTTAATTATAAAAATCCACTTTATCAAAACACTTAAAAATGCAACTCTGGTTTCTTATATGACAATGTGTAGTTTAATTTTAACTTTAAATATATAATAAAATTCTATCTATCTATCTATCTATCTAATACTGTACACAGCACACTCTATATATTCTTAATATTTATAAACTATAAGTTTTGGGCCTAATTTCACTGTTGAATGTATATGCAAAAACAATATTCTGCATGAAAAACTGTAGCACACTGAGAAACCGCATTTATCTGAGCTTCATTTCACACTGCAGCATGAGTGCAAAGTGGTCGTCAGAGAATGATAAAACTCATTATAAATAAAGCTCTGCGAAGGTGCTTTACAAATTCCAACGTGTGTTATTGATTGAACGGGTCACGGTAAAGACGCTCTCGTGGCTAATCAAAATATATTTCATAAAAATAAAAAAAAACAGACATTGCAGGTGCCTTTATAAATGTATTCATTTTATGCCATTCCCCCCATAATTCTTTTCCATTACTGCTCTTCATTTCGCATGTCTATTGAGTGGGTGTCCAAACTAACAATTAAACTATTGTTAAGAGAACAGAAAGCCGGAGGAGTTGCCGTTTCAGGAGATAATAATCAAATATCACTCCACTGTAATCACTGTTAAACTACTTAACCCTCAATCGCAAGTGCGCTCCACGCAAAACTAAAACCAATGAGAAAAGTACTCAAAGAGGACTGGAAACTTCTTGAAATCTATTAAAAGTTCTGTTTCATCAGCCTCCTGAAGCGCACGTAACCTGCAGAGCCGGTGGCCGACTGTCACAATATTCAAGCTTAACACGAGCTTTTTTTCTCTTACAGCTCGGGTGTGGGGAATGTTTTCTTGGCCTGCGCCGAGGTCTGACAGATGCTGCCCATCCAAAAGACTCTTGACTCTGCCAAAAATATCAGGCAGGAAATTAGGGGAGGCAATCTATTATTTAAAACAACAAGCGACAGTTCATATGCTCCTGCAACTCTGGAGCGCATCGCAGAGCGAGTGTCGCAGGCGAGCCCCGAGCCATCTGACTTTACTCAACAACCACAAACTCGCCTCGCCGCGTTTAGCTCCCTGTAAGCCCTTCTTCAGCCGCATAATGACTTCTGCACCGAGACAATATAAAATAAACACCTTCAAGTCGGTCTATTAGACAACACTTAAAATCATTCCTGCTTTTTTTTTGGTTTGCGGGGGGGAAGGGGTGGCGTCTTAATTACTTCCTTGTTGGAGTGAGCTTGAACGTTAACGAGGGATGCTCCTTTCTCTCCGCGGCGAGCGTGTGTAGTTTATTCGTATAATCAGCTAGCTGTCGGAGACTGGATTAGCCCCTCCACGGCGAGTGAAGTGTTTAACATGGCACGCACGATGGGCTCAAACAAGCTCTCTGCCTGCCTTCTCTCCACAAACACTCATTGTCATTAATTTGATTTGCTTATCGCCCCCTCCCCCCCTTTTAAAAGCTCTCCATTTTGCGTTTCAGCAGCCTCTCCTTTCAAACGCCAGTGCAAATGATTGCACACGCTGCTAAGAATTACCAGGTAAAGGATTGGCAGAAAAAAAAAAAGAGAGAAGTTAAATTAAGATGAAGAATTGTAAAATGTTTCCAGTTGGAAGAGTGTTGATTACCAGGGCGCCGGTCCTGCAGGATTACCTGCGATTTATCCTCATATTTTGGGATGCCTCACCCTCCGCGTTACGTTCCTCTCTCCGGGGGCCACGGAAGCAGCTTGCATGCACCTCTGCCAAAAGAGTTTATTAGAGCAAATGGTATTGTAAGCCCTATGGAAGGCATACCTTATGTGAAGATTTAAAAGATATTAAGAAGATTGTGGGGCCCAGAACCCAGGTGTGTCGGGTAATAGTCATTGTCTCGGAGTGTGTGTGCAGATGAAACGGGGAAAGGTGCCAGTGAGAGAGGGTAGAGAACACCCCAGGCGGCTCTGTAATTTACACCCAAGTGGAGAGATTCCTAGACGCTGCTCTCCGCGTTTAAGTCTTTACTAGCTCTGGTTCCTATTACCGGCCTAATAGAGTAATATGGGCGAGATAAACGCATGTGGGATCAACCATGAGTTCAGCATCTCATCTGCTTGATGCAATGTTTTTAGACTATAATAGCGAATGAGCATCATACCTGATTGGATGAAGTCTGACGCCCAGTCTACACTGTGCGAGATATACATTTTAATAATAGATATAATATAAATAAATATAAACATATGAATATAAATAAATGCTTATATATAACTTTGTTTATACATTTATTTCAAATTACATTTTAATAATTATATAATTAATATAATATCATATAATATAATTTTTTTTTTCTTGCATTGTCCTGGTTTTTTGTCTCAGATGGCAAAATCGTAGCATTGTTGCCTGGGATTTGGCCCAATATTTATGCTAGTATATTTTAATTAATAATGTATAAATATAAATAAACATATTACGCAAATATAAATGCAAAAGTGATGGCTTGCAACATATTGCAAACGCTGTACCTTTGTAATGTCAAGAGGGCGATAGAGTTACCTTCAAATGCCATTATGCTGCCATCTTTGTTCAGTTCTGGAAAGTTTTTGTTTTTTCTAGGCAATCACCTAGGCAGCAAATGTCATGTAGTCACTCTATATCTGAAAAAAAGGAAAGTGTACTGGTAAAACATTAACAGTATACTATAACAAAACATTTGTAATTAATATGAATACATGCAAAATATTATAGTTCATCAGAATATACAGCTACTTTTGAACCGGCCTGAAAAGTGTTTTTTACTTACATAATGGTGTAGTTACAACATCTACCAGCAGAGGCAACAGAGTCAAAAGTTGGTTATTATTATTATTATTAAGGCAGCTGGTTAGAAACAAACAGATTTCCCGTTCCTCCTTGACAGTAGTTGACCTGAAAGAGAAAACTGGCCGTTTAAGTTTATTTTAATACCCACTATAACACCCCTTGCAAAAACACTAAGAATGCAGCACATTCTTGCGTCTGACCTGCAAGAAATTGAGCTTGAGTAACTAGAAGCCTTTGCGTTGACGTACCTGCGTAGAGTACGTTTCAGGCCTTTGCCGCAATGAGAAGGGCACACGTGGAGCCCCTGCAATTATACAACCTGCAAATGAATCTTCACTCCTGCAAAAATCACCACACACGCAACTTTTGATGGTTAACAACAACCTTGGAGCGAATATATCTTTGGCTTTCAGCACAGATCAATGACGGGGGGCTTTTTGTGTCTAAAATACTGAGCGTCTGAGTACTGTACCCCATCAACATCTTATCCTCATTATGCTAAAACATTATTCCATGTGCAACACCTGCAGAATAAATTTACCATTCAGATTTGCTAGGGATGATCAAACAAGTCCGAAACACTGTCATTATTTCTCCCTCCGACACGCCAGTGAAAATGACTAGTTTTCCTAGGTTTACGGGAAGGATCCATTCAGCTGGAAGTAAACTTCATTTTATCAGTTTAATTTACTTCATCTCCTAAAAAGTGAAAAGCAAAAGCACACCTGAACAAGTCCACATTCGACGTTCCCTGATTGAGGCGCTTAAATGAGTTTTAAAACAAAGCAAGACGCATTTAATGCGCCCCGGGGAACACAATACTTCACTAATGTGTCATTGTTTCGCTCCTTTTAACTCAACTCGAAGATCGCCAGGAGAGCTGGGTGAAACGAGGAGGGCACGAGCGTCTACCACATCCATCCATCCATCTGGAAGACGGCAACAAACAATATTTATCCAGCTCGGCACCGGCACGCTAACCTCGCACTCAAAAGCTAGATAAAAAGAAATGAGATCTAATGAATTAAACCTCCCCAGATATAATTTTGCATTGGCGGTAATCAGGCACTTCTGCGCCCATGAATATACATGCCCGGCATCAGCTGAAATCCTGTTGGTGGTCAATATTCTTGAAGCTCTGCCAGCGTGGGAATATTCCTGCTTCGTTCTTCTCTGCTTTAATGTTATCAGGTAACACACACTGGCATTAAATCCACAACATAATAAAAGCCCTTTCTGGAAGCCTTCAGAGCAGACAATGCGGCTCTCGCCGAAAGCCCTTTAAATGTTCCTGTTTAATGTCATTACGGAAGCACGAAGCACGCAGGCTTGTCGAGGCTCAGCTTGAAAAGGGAAACCGTACACAAGACCTCAAGGTACATTTGCTCAGACGAAAGACAAAACGAAAGGAAGAAAGCAAACAGAACAAACAAACGAGTCGGTTTATTACATTGCGGAGATGAATGGCAAAGCAACAACTCTAGCCATCTCCGCTGACAGCTTTTAAACCCAGAGATTTGTGCACATTAGTCACACATTTTAGGAAGAAGGTGCTTTATGAAGTGCATTGATTGGGATTACAGTTCTATCTTTTCCTGTCGTTCTTTCATTCTAAGACCTGTCGCTGATTTCAAGGTTGCCAAGCGCTTCCTCAAAATAAAAGAACGGGGGAGCTTTTGTCCTTCGTTTTCTAAAATGCAAATGCCTTATGCATTAGGAGGTGTAATCTACGTTTAATATTTTTTAATGATTCTAATAAAGACTCTGATGTTTATTAGCTTATTAATATGTTCATTTGCATGTCTGAAACAAGCCGCACGTATGACCGGGATGTGCTGATGTGTCTGTACGGCGAGGATTTAAATACATTTTGTTCAGTAAAACAAAAAATGTACCCGACAGAACTGCTAATGAAGTCCACATGCATTTAAAATAGATGGCAAACCCCATAATGCTTTGAGAAGGAGCTACATCTGACGGGCTTAATAACTAACTTTTGTATCTAATTTATACAATCATTACCACCTCTCTCATTATTAACGATTCTGGGACAAATTTCCCTGACGGTTCTTACCAAACCTACCGAGTCCACAAAGTGGAGTTGCAGGCTGAATTATTCATATTAGCGGTCAGTCCGTTTCTGACAAAATAACAGAAATACAGCCCAGCTCGCTTTTTATTTCCCCATAATCTCTTGAGCCTTATTTTGTAAGGACGGAGGCTGACTTTTGTGGATGTGGGAAATCAATAGTGTTGCCGTAGGGCAGGCTCTCATTTATGTAAGAAATGCCAAGAGGCTAATATTAGAATCATAAACAAAAGCTTTGTCTTTTATTCCCTATGAACCATTCAACATAGCAGCGGATTAAAGTGTGGATGAAATACTATATAGACAAGATTCCCTCAGGACTGGTTCCTCCTCTTCGGCATTCTCTCGGAGGGGAGAGAAAGAGAGCCCACTGCACCTTAGTGCTGAAAGAGAGGAGGAGGAGGACGACAAGGAGGAGGAATTAATTTCTGCCCTCTGGGAATAACACACACGGGATCTCAAGAGTTTGAATGAATCTACAAATCTAGCTCTGAAAAGATTAAATAAATAAGAAGGGGGAGGAAGGCGAAGCTGATCAATGTGCATTCGGCAGCAGCGGTCCCTTCTGTTCGCCTTCCTTGGAACGGCCACCGAGGACGCGAAGCAGCGCACCCGCCTTAAACACTGATAAGCTGGAAAATTCAAGCCTTTTATTCAGCTCGTAGCTGAGATTCGTTAGCATTCTGCTAAGTGGCAAAACAACACAAAAAGTTTGTCTAATGAATATGGAAAAAATGCGGGGGCGACTCTTAAGTCATTTCTTCATATCGTTCAGCAGTCGTGAGGAAGTTTGCCATTATCTACAGATAACCTGCTGGGTTTTGGCAAAACATCCAATAAAGCTCCCGGACAATAAAACACAATTACTGCTCCCGAATACAATAAATAAGCGCTACGGATCCCCGTTCAAGAACAATATACCTGGAAATAAAAGACATGACGAAGTTCAGCAAAGAGGTGATTGCAAACCCAAAGACTCCAATAATCCACTCTCATTCGCTGGCGTACAGAGGGAAACCGGTGCGAAGTGGGACCGTGCGAAGGGATCAGAGGAATGAGCGACTGTATTGACACATGAATTTCCGCACAAAGTCGTGTGCAACTGCTCGGTTCATGTGTCAACAGCATTCATTCCACTTAGTCCCTGCACTCACAACGCTTATCTCGCTTATGATCTCATTTCATCAGTCTGGCCATGTTCCCCAAGAGTCAAGCTGTCACCCAGTGCATCCAATTTAATGATGCGGGAATGAAACGTTAGAGTCGGATATCATTGCGCCTTAGTCTTGAGATTGGCCTTTGGTAAGTCACATCCAATTACATGGGACTCTGCAAATGGTCATTTCTGTTCGCTCCGACCTCCGACCTCCGAGACCTTGCCCAAGATGCACCCGAGTCCCGATCACAAGCCACGAAGCGGTTTACCCACAGCATTATCTTCTATCCTCTTCTTGCCTAAGCTACTCCCACCAGGGCATTGTGGGAAGAGTACAACTGTTGCGAGTGGGTGGCACATCTGTTCCCAGAGACAGCCCATGCCCCGGGGGTCAACCTGCAACACAGCTATCATTTCACATCCTCCTCTAATAATCGCTCTGATATTCCCATCGAGTTGAAGACAAAGGGTTAGAATAGGGTTGCCTATTGTCTGATCAGAGGCACAGCATTTTTAATAGTGGGTGTATTAAGAGTCATGTTTGTCATGCACCACTCTATCTTTCCATCTGGTGCGGGTTTCTCATGTAACAGGTTATGTGCATTTAAAATATGGAATATGTTAATCGCAACAATCCTCTTGTTAGAAGCACCATATGCGTACTATAACCAACTTAACATGTTTCCGAACTATTTGCACACAATTGCAAATGCTTCGGCTGCATCCACAAAGGCCAGTGGGCGGTGAAGGGAAACAAAGGAGAAACTTTCTTGCAAACTTACAAGCTTTGAATTTGGCCAGTGCAGACCAGCACACGCGCTACCGATAATGCAAATTCTCTTTCGCAAGTGCCCTAAATAGACTCACTTCTGCCTCTGCTGCTGCCAAATAAGTTCTTACTGCGGCACCGGCGCAGATGAGCTGGACTGAGGCTGCCGAGGTAACTTCGATCGGGAGCTGGAGGTGTGGATATGCGTGTGGGTGTTTGTGTGTCCGTGAGTTGAGCCGGTGGGCTTGGGCAGAAGAGGGCGAGTAGAGAGCGTGGAGGATGAAAGATGGAGTCTAATCCTCCACATGTGGCTGCTTTTTCTTTTTTTCCTTTTTTTTAAAGGAAAGCCAACTGGAGCCATTCTTTGGACTGTAGGCCAAGGGCTCCAAGAAAGCATTGCCCCGAGCCAAAGCACACAGTGTGAAATGAGAAGCTAAAGCTTGAATGTGCTTTTGTTTATCAGAAAAATGCACTCTAAGTGGGATTGGCAGTATAAGGTCCAAACTCCATAAGTCATATAGACTGGCATGGGCCGGAAATGGGAATGTTGCAGGAGGGAGGTTTCAGGCATGAATAAGGCTTGCCGAGCCACTGGCAGCCCCTCAGCCAGTCTTGCTCGCTCCCTAATCTTCACTCCAGCACAAAGGAGGATCAGCTGGGTCAATCTAAATTAAGAAAATGTGGTCACAAGTTGAATTGGGGAAAAATCTACAGCTATGTCGCACACGGATGCTGAATTGCGAAAGGCCCCTACAAAGCCTCCAGAACTGGGCCAAGGATCGATCAATCTCAAACAATAGCTGCGTTCCTGCACTCACAGAGTGACGGGATTCCGACGCGGTGTTCACATTCACATCAAGCGGCTTCTGAGGCCCGAACAGAAGCGCAAAGTCAAAAGAAAGTTAGCGGCTTACAAATCGGCCACTCGGCACAGAGTGTTACGCATTATTTTCAACAAAATGCTTTGGGTATGTCAAATTGAAATACTTTTAGGATTGCAGATGGAGTGCCAGGGAAGCTAAAGGAAATGGTGCACGGTTGGTAATGCTTTAAAGGGACTGCACGCCTCCGCGTTTGAAGCAATGCTGCATCCGAAAAATGGAGACACTTTAATGCATCTGTTTTGTTTGCAGAATGAGCATAAAGGTGGTGCTAAAATACTTTTTCTTTTTCAACTTTAACTTATGAGTAAACCATTTATAGGTTAATCCCTCTGAAATGTGTAGACCTGTGGCTCTGTTTGAGTCAGCCTGAGTTTGGAGCATCTCGTATTATTTGTTCGACCAGTAAAACGGCAAGTCACAAATATTATTTAGCTTAGCAAGTCGATATCAAATGACACATAGGTGGACCAAGAGAGGGGGCACCAGAGGAGGTTACCGTCAACCAGTATAAGGGAATGCTGAACTGATTGGAGCATCTTCAAACAGATTGTTGATTTGTCATTCATCGGCCCTCCGAAGGATCTGGCTTTTTAAATGAGTCTGTGCAAACAAAGCAGACGCACACACTCTCAATGCATGCCTCTCAATGCACCGTTCCATGAAGAGTAGCGGGGCACTCCAACAGATGTATGTCTAGACATCGATCTGCATCGCATCAGGGAGAAAGCAGAAAAAGTGTTGTTAGACGCTGATCTCTGGTGCCAGCTGCTCGTTTAAATTGCCTTGTTTTACAAACAAACTGACTCTTAGAACTTTCTCACAGTTAAATATGAGGGAAGAACGCAGCGGCTGACACGTACAAAGAGACTCTAAATTGGAAGGCAATGGAATGTGATGCGTTTCGTAGAACAAAGCTGAACAGAAAGAACCGCTTAAATGCAATATTCTCCCTGTTTGTAGGCAAGAAAGCATGAAACGCAGAGACAAGGTCACTGCTGTTCAATGCTGCATTACAGGAAAGTGTATGTGCTACAGAACTCAAAAACGTAAGAAATGTAAACTAATGCTAGAGCTAATGGAAGTAAAAAAAGAAAATAATTCTAGAACAGAATGCTATGAAAAGAAACAAGGTGCTTTAAAAACTTTAGGCTTTATAGGCTAATTAACAGAAATCTAATGAGCCAATTACGGTGAACTGATGAGAGAAGTTTGATGAAAGGAGAAAAAGTGCAGGGGACTGCTGAGAAAAATATGGAAATACTTTAGGTTACATGATGAAAGATAAATGAGTGTTTCAAATTGACAAGGGTGATTAAAAGCAAAGCCAAGCAAAATGAAACGACATTAACTGGATATAATCAGGCAAATCTAGTCTCTGTTTTAATGACAATATGAAGTTACAATTCGGTAAAGATCTAATACCAAATTACTAAAATGAAAAGTACTAATGTGTTGTTATTCTAGACTAATCGAATGTCTTTATGCTGTAGTGTGAATTTCAGAAGTTTTGCAGTCTGCTGGACACCAGCGAAGGTGCTTTATATGTGACCGTGACTATTTCTATATGCAAATCACCTTGTATCTTAAACTTGCAGGCTAGTTATGCAATCAAGAAGCTAAAACACAGGTTAAAAATATTACTTATGAACCTGCATTAAGTTAAAATGCCTCAGGCCACACTGGTTGTTAAAAAAAGGTGTAATGATTCTGATTAACACCAAGCCTTGTCAAACCATTTTCGTGCTAAGTAACAGCAAATGCCAATTTTTCTTTTTCTTTTTTGACATGATATTTAGCAATAAAAATAAAATAACTTGCTAATTTGTGCTTCACTCAATAAAATGCTTAAAAACTTTTTGGGAGTTCAATAATTAGATAAATGATCATCCGTTTCTAAAATAAATCATAATGTTTTGCAATTATAATTCTCTTGCTCCTTTTTTTAAAACTATATTCCAATACAATATAAACACATATACAACATATAGCCATTTATCCAAAGTACATATTAAACAGATTCAGATTCAGGTCATTCAGGTAAAATAATTAGATAATTATTTGTTAAAAAATGTTTTGCAATTATTTTTAGCTTTCTCCTTTCAAAAGATACATAATTTGAACTATACTCCCAATAGGTTTTTCCTACAGCATTCCTAATTTCCTACACTTTCTAACCATGCATTTTGCCATAATCTTTCCTGTTATTCATGACTAAATGATAAGGATTGTTTAAAAATATGCATATTTTCATAGTTTTTTCTTCCATTTCTAAGGAATGTGATGTTCAATTTCCAGTTAATTGAATTCACAAACTGGTATCATGCAAGATTTACTCTTAACAAAGAATACAGTAAATATGAATTATACTCAGTGCAAAGCAAAACTATGTTTATTTACTGGTAGCAACACTCGATGTGCCGTACATACTGTATAAAAGGGTGGCGCACACATATGTGAGGTGTCACGCATTGAGTGGCCTGCTGGCCAGTTGTGTGCTGGGACGCCTCCAGCTCTCTCCGGCTCAGTGCATCTTTTCCCAGCAGGAGGCTGGCCATGCGGAGAGCTTCGGCCTGGGGCAAGACTCTGTGTCAGCAGATAGTGCAGAGGGGTGGGGGGGCGCGCAGGCCGCGGGGAAGATTCAGGAGTGCCGGCCTTCGCCAAGACCCACACTCTCTTGGCATTTTGGCAGGGTGGAGCGGCACAATAAAATGATCCAATTTAAGCTGGTTTAGGAGCGCCTGAGAATATTCAAATATTTTTTTTTCCCCGCTCTAACGATCGCTGCAGATCCGTGTTCCTGCAAGCCTCAGAGAGTCCGTGTAGGTAGCCAGTTGGCGGAGATGTTCTGACCGACAGTCCCTTTGGTCTTGTTTCGGCCTGTGTGTTCGACTTCTCTGACCCGGTTACCTTCGCTGTTGTTATCTCGCTCCTGATATTCAACACAACACCTGAAGACAATCCAAAATAAATGGAGTGTTTTGGGACTGCTAGGAGGAGAGAAGAAGAAACTGCCCGTGTTATTCAGTTTACGAGCACATAAATAAACAGAGAGGTGCAGTCTAGGTCTAGCGTGTATGTCAGCTATTTTATAATGACTTTTTAAAACAAAAGTTTGGGGTCAGCAAGTTGTTTTTGAAAGAAGTCTCTTATGATTAAAAATACAAACACTAATACTGTAAAAATAATATTACAATTTAAAACCGCAGCTTTTCAGCAGCCATTACTCCAGTCTTCAGTGTCACATGATCCTTCACCCTGGACCACAAAACCAGTCTTAAGTCGCTGGGGTATACTAAATAAAAGTATTAAATAATTTTTTTTTTTAAATCGTACAGACACTAAATCTTTCTAATATTTTATGAAGTATATATTTATTTAAATAAATCATTATATCAGTTATATTATATAGTTATTTAACTATATGAGAAAATATACCATATTTATAGTTATTATATATTTATTTATATATTATTTGCTGGAAACTGAACCCAAAAATGTTTTATATATTGGATAAATATTGGATAATTCACTGTGCTTTCAGATGATGTATAAATCGTCAAAGAATTGACCCTTATGACTGGTTTTGTGGTTCAGGGTCACATATGATTTCAATATGCTCATTTGCTACTCAAGAAACATTTCTTATTATCAATGTTGATAACAGTTGTGCTAACAGCATTTATTTGAAAAATCATTTTATTGTCATATTATAAATGTCTTTACTGTCACTTTTGATCAATTTAAGGCATCCTTACTAAATAAAAGTATTAAATAATTTTTTTTTTAAATCGTACAGACACTAAATCTTTCTAATATTTTATGAAGTATATATTTATTTAAATAAATCATTATATCAGTTATATTATATAGTTATTTAACTATATGAGAAAATATACCATATTTATAGTTATTATATATTTATTTATATATTATTTGCTGGAAACTGAACCCAAAAATGTTTTATATATTGGATAAATATTGGATAATTCACTGAATGAAATATTTTTTGCTGTATTATTTCTTCTTTTTCAATGTAGAACTTGATGGACAAAAAAAAAAACAAGTTTGAATGCAATATGAATGCAAAAACAACACACACACACACACACACACACATATATATATATATATATCAAGTTCCAGGGGGGGGTCATTCATTCAGTGGATTACCCAAACAGGCATCATATTATATATCATTTATCCAGTATATTAATCCATTTTTGGGTTACATTTTCAGCAAAAATAACTGTAATGTGATATATACCGTTACCATGGTATACAATGAATCTTTATGTGATATATGATTTGTCATACCGCCCACCCCACAGCATTCATACATAAAAGGCCAAGTGAACACAGAACGGCTCTCGCAGTGAAGGCCTCTCATTTCTTGTGCGTTTTGTCAGTTAACCCCCTTCCATAATATTCCACCGATTTAATCCTCTCCATAAATGACTAATGCCCAGTGTGCTGTACACTTTGACATTATTGATGTTGATGATGATGAGGATCAGTGTAATAATTGCCTTTAATGCGGTTATTGCTATTACTGTTATTATTACTGCTAATGAAGGAAATGCTGGCCCACATCGCCTCAGCAGAAATTTCACCATGGAAATAAATGAAAAAATGTCTTTATTGGATTACACTAAAAGCAATTCCAAATAAATGGGCCTTGAATACGTCTGTGAGATGAAGATCACAAACATGTAATTTCATTGTGCTGGGAGCAGGGGCATACAACTCAGCAAGACGCAACGAGACGGTTCACTTCAATCCGAGGCTGCGTCCGCATGCATGATCACACACATACGCCACAAGGTGCGGCGTTTCTGTCGTCTCCACGTGCATGTGGATTTAGCGTGTTGTCAATGATAAAAAGCACTTGACGAGTTGAATAACCCTTAGCAGATGATGCTTATCTGACAGTGACGGAAAAGCTCGTAAGGAACAAGATTAGAACAAGTTTGGATACGCTGATAGGACTCGATTGATGTATGAGCTTTATTTCTAGCTATATAAAACTCGTGTTGTCTAATTTATTGCTGTTCACAGGTGCTTTATGGCACTAATTTTAGTTGTGTTAGTAATTTCACTTATAAAGAAGAGCATCTGAGCCCCTAGATATCGCAGCCGTAACAGAAATTGAGTTCTGGGGGTTAGAAATAAACAATCTGACATAAATGAAGATGATAAATTAGGAGGAAAAAGGACAGGCTTTCTGAAGAGTTAACTATATGATCAGGTTATTTATAATGAATGCAACAAATCAAAAGTTTTTACTGCAGATTTATGCAACTTTTTGGACACAATTATCTGTACTTCTCATGTGAAAAATAAAGAGGCATTTCAGTGGAATAAGACAACATTTTCATTCTTGGATATATTTTCTTGATTAACTGTTATAGCTCCTCCCATAAAAAAAACACAAAAAAAAACACAAAACACAAAACAAAAAACAAAACACAAAACACAAAACACAAAACAAAACAAAACAGCCATTTCAGTCATTCTATTTATTTATCTATCCATCTAAGACTTGACAAACTTTGCTTTTCTGGTTAAAATACAGTTGAATTTAAATATGGATACAAGTAGAAATGTAAATTTATTTTAATTCTAATTCCTTACATTCAAATTCAATTTAGATTAGGTATTATTTAT
>NW_015630978.1:92544-95160 GCF_001515625.1 Sinocyclocheilus rhinocerous
GTTTGGGTGCTTGACTAAGACAGCATTTTAGTGCCACATAAAAATATTAGATTATGAAAATAAAGTCATATTATTTTGAGAATAAAGTAAACATTTTGAGAATAAAGTTGCATTACAGTGAGATTAAAATAGAAATATTTTTGAAATTAAAGTCTAAATTACAAGAACAAAGACAGCAATATGAGAATATTGTGAGAATAAAATTAACATTTCAAGAAAAAAATTATTGTGAAAAACAATGTTTCAGTAGCTTCTATGTTAGCAATGGATGTGATTTCATCAAATCATACTTTAGAATAGGATTTAGCAATAAAGAATCTAAAATGGCAACCAGAATCCTCCGCTTAATTCTTTAGTTAATAATTTTAATTAATAAACTTTTACGCCACATTACTTGACAGACTTGCTCACTATGACCTTTGACACAGAAAAAAAGCTTAAAAACAACATACAGGTTTGGAAAGATGAGTAAATGATGACAGAAGTTACATATCTGGGTGAATTATTCTTATTAATCAATAGTCGACAGGCTAAGCTGAATGAACCGGGGCTCTACTGCTGTTAATGTACAGTACAGATGGGTTCTTCCATCAGCTCTGTCAATTTATAAATCATTACCGTACCGCACATAGTTATTTTTCCCACTCATCTTAAGAGACAGCAGAAAACTTGAAAGTTGAATAGCAAAGATTAATTTACAATGAAAACTCAGCAAATAGCAACATGGGAACAACACAAAGGTCACACAGAAGACATAAAAATAGAGAAGAAAAAGAGCTACTGCACAAAACATAGACAGTCAAACGCAACAAGAGACATAATAAATCACCCCTGCACACATTCACACATGTTGCATGATAGAAGCAGCTATCTGAAAAGTTTTAAACTGAAAACACTGCTAGCCATTTGGCATTTAAGAAATTATATTATACAGGCTTGTTCAACTATTACCATAACAATCAGTTAATCAGTTAAAACCTATTAAAAATTTAAAAAAAATTTAAATAAGGGAAAAAATATGTTTTAAATAATAAATGTTATATCATTTTAAGGGGTCATATGATGCGATTTCAAGTTTTCCTTTCTCTTTGGAGTGTTACAAGCTGTTCGTTGTTCTATTAAAAATAAAAAAAAATAAAAATAAGGGAAAAAATATGTTTTAAATAATAAATGTTATATCATTTTAAGGGGTCATATGATGCGATTTCAAGTTTTCCTTTCTCTTTGGAGTGTTACAAGCTGTTCGTGAATAGATAAGATCCCTAAAGTTGCAAAGACTAAAGTCTCAAACCCAAAGAGATATTCTTTATAAAAGTTAAGACTCGTCCACGCCCTCCTAAACGCCTCGTTTAAACACGCCCCCACATATCTATGTCACTGTTTTGAATGATTTGCATAACACTGCCAAAATGTTCACGCAAAGAAAGAAGGCGTAACTTTTATTCTCGATGTAGTATTCTTGCCGCCACCATGTCGTAGAGACGCTGTGTGTTTCCAAATATGGTAAGGGACGTAACATTTCAACGTAACTTTGAGGTATTCGGCCAATCACAATGCACTGGATAGCTGGCCAATCAGAGCACTCAGAATTATGAGCTTTATAAAAAATGATGCGTTTCAGAAAGGCGGGGCAGAGAGGAGCAACAATAATGTACGGTATGTGGAAAATAATGCGTTTTTTTAACCTTAAACCGCATAAACACATTGCATTACACCAAATACACAAAATAATGTTATTTTTTAGCATCGTCATATGACCCCTTTAAATTTAAATTGATTAATTAATTAAATAAGTGTTCTTGCAATTTCAGATTATGATACCAGAATATATTGATTGCAGCAACACAAACAACATTGACTTTGTTTATATGCACAATTATTTTTTACAATTCAACAATTCAATCCAACTGCAGATTCCACTCACATGAACATACACTAAACTCTACCATCACAATTTCTTTATATGCAAATCAGCATTTAGCATCCATAACATTACAATAACAGCTTGTGAGTTCTATCAGAGAAAGTCACTATCAGCTGACCAAAGTTAGGAAACTCAGGCCCTTTTTTACTGTATGTATATAACAAGAAAGCTTTCTTCTCCTGCAGCTAACTTTAGATACAAGCAGCATCCTGAAATTCTATCACTGCAGTACAGTACATCAATAAATCTGTCTGAGCACCCACCTTCAGTTGATGGACAGCAGTTTCTATTTTTACACACTGCAGAGTATCTCTAGCCCCATCTGTCTGAAATAACTTATGTGCTTGTAATGAAATCTTAAGATATTAGTCCATTTTTAAGGTTTACATTGAAAATATTCTTCTATTAAGTTTAACAGATTATTTAGGATCCTCACCATCTCTTCCAATCTGAATTTTGGCACAGTAGCATCATTCTGATCTGACGTTTGTGCAAAGACTTCATTCAGATTAAGATGCATGTAAACAGCAAATGTAGGGCCTGTACTTTCTTATATTAACTTTTAATTTGTCAGGATTCCATTTTAATGGTTTAATTAAATTTTAATAATCAAAAAAGGATGTCCAGTCAACTGAATTCATAAAACTTTACCAATTTATTCACATTTAATAGTAATAGTGCCCTATAATATA
>NW_015630978.1:100232-101406 GCF_001515625.1 Sinocyclocheilus rhinocerous
CCTTTTGGGTTTTCAATGCACAAAAACCACCGCAGTGTAGAACCGTAATGCGCCTGCTACCTTTTATTGTCATTCAAACGACACAATGCGCCCTTCAATGCCAAACCTCTATTCAGATTACACGCTGTTCAAGCAAAAAGTGTCTGAGCTGGTGTTTTATACATGCACGGGTGTGTAAACACAATAATCTGTCGGTCGCTGGGTCGGGGAACTGGAAAGGATGTTGAAAGAGATACTATGATGTGACGTGACATCATCTTTGTCATTCAGTTTCATGATTAAAAACTCACTGCATTGCAAGGGAGGTGTTCTGACTGGTTACTACTGGAGGCCGTTTGATCAAAATTGTTCTTAAATAGAACTCAGGGCCCATGTCTATGTAAGTTTACACAGCAAGAAATAGTAAGTCTGATGCCAAAATTTCAGAGAACATCTTGAATTATGTTCTTAGCCAACTGGCAAAGTTTTATTCTTGTTTTGAGCATAAATCTAACAAAACTGAGTGCGTTTCTGCTTAAATAATAATTGAATAATTATAATTGCATTAAACAATTGCATTTAACTTTCAAGTCTATCTGAATGAAGTTAACACTGCTTAAAGTCTTAAAGTAACTATTCAAGAAATAAAAAAATAAATAAAAAAAGTAATTTTTTTCCTGTGCCATGTTACAAAAGTTACTCAGAATATTGCAAATTGCAAATAGTTTGGGGGGAAAAAACATCAGAAACTTAAAAATATTAGAAATATTATCATATTGGTCTAATTAGAAGCAAGTGAAGAGATCTGTGTAAAGTTTGGAATAACATTAGATATGCATACTATTGCACTGACATATATTGGTATTGACCAGTAAGAATTATCTTTTTTTTATTATGATGTTGTGAAAGGTTACAAAATTGCTCAAAATATCCATGCAATAGCAAATGATTTAGAAAAACTTAAATAGAAACGAATAGTATTGCACTGGCTTGTATTGGTATCAACCAGTAATAATGATTTTTTAAATTATTATTATTATTATTATTATTACAACATTCCTGGGCGTGTACTGAGAGACTGTGCAGTGGAACTCACTGATGTCTTCACAGACATTTTCAACATCTCGCTAAGCCAGGCTGTTGTCCCCACATGCTTCAAAGCTACCACCATCATTCCAGTCCCAAAGAAGTCGTC
>NW_015630978.1:101523-112420 GCF_001515625.1 Sinocyclocheilus rhinocerous
TTGACTTGACTTGACTTGACTTGACTTGAATTATACTGTATTGTGCAAGGTTACAAAGGTTACTCAAAACATCCATGCAATGGCAATTGGTTTTGAAAAACTTGAACAAGTAGAAATAAAGAACATTTCACTGACTTACATTGGTATTGACCAGTAATAATCATGCGTTTTTATTGTGCAAGGTTACAAATGTTACTCAAAATATCCATGCAATGGCAATCAGTTTGGAAAAGCACAATATTAAACTGATTTACATTTTTTTAAACACTATTTATAATTTTTAGTAAATATCATATTTGTCTAATTAGGTGCAAGTGCAGATCTGTGCAAGCTTACACAAGATACTCAAAATATCCATCCATGTCCTTCTTGTCGTATGATTTGAAGTATCATTTGTGTCCAAAGTTTAATAAGAAACTTAGAAAAATCTCTAACTCTGAGCAATAACAAAAGTGATGCTTCAAACTGATTGATTTTACTTTCTGCTTCTGCATTAGTATCCAAGAGCAGCTCCAAGTTCATTTTGCATGGGCCGCACACATCAATAGCAACGACAAAGCACAAAAATCATGGAGTATTACAGCATGTGTTAAAAAGGCCTCGGCTAGTACACAGAAAAACTGGTGTAAAGTGTTTTCGTGGACATCAGAACATAGCTGATGGCAGTATAAATAAAGCATGCTGGAACATCTGGTCTTTGTTGTGCGTTCAGCTTTTTAATGCCTTCAAAGAGCAACTCCGACGCTTCGCTGACTACCACTCCTTGCTCCCCGCTTCATTTTAGCATGGAATAATAAACCATCTTTGGGGAATTGAGGCAGCCCGCACCACTCGGTCGGCTATGCCACTTATATGTTCCCCCCCACCCATTTACGGAAACTTTCTTTTTTACTTAGTTGGTTTTAAATTTTTATACCTCGGGGAACGTAAGCGTGTCACTGTAGCTGTGGCTATCTGGCTGTGAGCGCAATTAAAATTCATACAGCTCTGTCCTCGTTCGCCTTCTGCTCTCGCACTGCCTCTGTAGATGGCGCTGACATAGAAAGTTGTGCATTTGTATGCAGGATAGGCAACGCACCGGATAGGGGCTTTCTAAGACTCAATTAAGAGCCAAGGGACTGTGCATTAAACACACAGGTTTTAAAATCTGAATGATTAGAGCTGATCTGCTTGGTCGGAACGGCCCTGTTTAACAGCTAGCGTTCATTACGACGATGGCAACGGTGCACAGACTTGAAAATTACACTCCAAGAAGTAGTGCATGGTGTGATTTAAACATGCACTTGAAAACCGAATCCCACTGTATGGGTTTAGATGGCACACAACGTGTTTGTGAACTTCTTTTCTTAATTAACATCAATATTTTAAGTTAATATGACTATAAGGAAAGGTGGTTATCTTTAGACCTGGTTTAAACACCTTTTTGCTTTTAATAGACTGCAAAAGATTTTCTAAATCAGTATTTTTGCCTTGTTTTCCACGTAAACGTCCTTCAAACAAGATAAGCAAAATTGCATATGACGTGAAGACGCAAGTATATATATATATATATATATATATATCAGAAGACATATCTTGAATTATTTTTATTTTAATACATCACTGGCAAATGGTTTAATTCTTGTTTTATGCATAAATCTAACAGAACTGAGAGAGGTTTACGCTTAAAACAAGACAAAAACAATTTGCCAGTGGGGTAAGAAAAATGAACTTAAGATATATTCTCTGAAAGAAAAAAAAAAAAAAAACACGATAAATTTAATTCAAGCATTTGATATTAAGGACATTTATACATGTTTTGACTGGGAAACAAGACAAAACATTTGGTCTCTTAATTATTATGAGTGCATAAATAAGCATGCATAGCAATTAAGAAAGAATTACAAAAATGGTTTAAAAATAGGTATAACATGTCACACCACAGCTTGTCAACTTCCCAAAAGTCTTTCAGATCAACTAATCACTATTTTAAAAGATGTTGAAACACACAACTAAGTGCGAGTAGATGATATGAAATTCTTTTATGAAAGTATGATTGATTTATTTTTGGAGTTCATTGACTTGAACATACAGTACTTGAAAAAGCACGACAGATCCTGTTCCCAAGAGAATGATAATTTTGCTCGGGTTGAATTGTGGGAAACGCTGAGGCACAAAGGGCATTTTTATGGCCGTGCTGAAATCTCGTTTTGTACTCAATACTGTGAATTTCTCTGACAGACTTTTATTATTAGAGCATATCCTGTCTCAGAGGACGGTGATGTTATTTGTGTCGCTCTGCTCTTTTTTTTTTAAACGAGTTTCAGCGTGTGTGAATTACTCGGAAATGACGTGTCTGAAAAGCGCAGCTCCCGATAAGAGAAGAAATGCACTCTGGATGAATTGTGGAGCTGTCTAGTTAGGGAAATGATGATGTTGTACAGCATCATTTAACAATTCAGTGGTACGAGAGACTGATGTGTGTGTTGTGGCATTTAATGACTCTGGGCTTTTGTTCTGTCAGTCTATGTACTGCGTATGAACTATTGGGTGACGATGGATATAAGCTTACACATACATCAAAAAAAGAAGGAAAAAAAACAACTCAAATTTCCTGGGACCATGTTAAAGCACATCAACATGTGTTGTGCACAAATTAGAAAAAAGATTCTGGTAAAGCAAGCGCTACATATTGCACCCTATAAATACATATCCAAACCGCTCAAAAATAACTATAGTCATTTCCTGGCTATAAAATAAACAACATAGTGAAAATTCACATTATTGTAATGCACTTCTGTTTCTAAAGAACTAGTCATGCTAGTTTCAAAAAATTTGACTACGAGACATTTATTGTAAAAACTATTTTTAAACGTGACTTTTCTGTTTTACTCGCATTAAACATTTAAACTGACTACAATGGATGTTTTGTTAAAGGGGTCCTATTATGCTTTTTCACTTTTTTAATTTTAGTCAGTGTGTAGTGTGTATGTTTGGGCATAAAAAAGATCTAGAAAGTTACAAATCTCAAAGTCCACTCCAAAGGGAGATATTTCGTTTTTTTTAAATCAAAGGTTCTACTTTCCTGGATCTGAAATGACACTACTGGACAAATCTTATAATTAAGACTTTGTTTTATTCCATATTTCAATTAATCTATTTAAGTTGCAAATAATAGGATTCAGGTCTAAAGTCAAGCCTTACTAATAAGGCATCAAGTCTTACTAATAAGGCATAATTAAATCAGTTTATAAAACAGTTTATCACCAGAATTTCACAAATATATGCATGAATATGCTCATCTTTGCAAAGACCACAAATAAAACTAAACACTCAAGTTTGGCTAGTAAATGCAAACATAAACATCATAAATTTACATAAAAACCAGGAAGATACTCTCTTTTTCACTTCACTGTTAGTGTTATTTTAGTATAATTGATATACTATTGTAGTTTTTGGTAATATTTAGAATTATATTTGATTTGCATATTTTCTTGTTTAATTTTAGTAATTTTGTTGTGTGTCATTAAAAAAAAGCTCTATATAGGATTTTTTTATTATTATTATTTATTAGTTTTATATATTTTACTTCAAGTTAAATAAAATGAAAATGAGAAATTTTGCCTTGGCAACTAGCTTAAATCTTCAGTTACGCAAGAAAAATGTTTTTGTTTTTTTAAACTATATTTGCACGGCCAAAAATTGAATAATTTAATGTTATATAAAAATTATGACAATGACCCTAAAGTAAACTGAGAAACACCCATCTAATATTGCAACAGTGTAGGCAAAAGACCTGTGAGCAACTGTCAAAAAAAACCAATACATTACTTGAAAATCTGTGGCATTTCTTCCCACCAACCTGGTCATTAAAGCTACTGCAAAGCTGACATGACAGTGACATACACAGAGTTGAAAATATTTGTGTTGGGAAAAGGACTTTTATTTTGTAATAACCCCAAAGCGAGAGCAAAACCACTTGAGGAGTAATTATTTAAAAGCGGGCTTCAAACAAACCGAGGTAAATCAGCCTCAAAACAGAGATGTGTTCCTTTGGAGTTTCGCCTGCCTTCAATTAATGCCACAGCCCCACCCATAGCTGGTGAATTAGCCCTATTCATCTCCGTTAAAGCGTTGAGAGGTGATGCTTCACTTTAACTGCACCACACCATGGTTCATTTTCCTGCTAATCAGCATTTAGTGCTGTGAAAATCCAGGTGTGAGACTACTGTTGCAAGTTAAATCTGTTCCAAGTTTTAGACTTTTTTTTCCCCCTCTGAAATCAACCATTAATTAGTCACAAACATTTCTCCTCCATTTCTAATTGGCTTGTATTTGTCAAGATACAGTTAAAGAGAACGTTTAATTAATTAAACATGAAAGTCACACCTTTCTGAGTGTTGGAGAATACAGATGTAACAGATTATTTTTTCCCTCCAAAATCCAGCGCCACCATCAGATTTGCTCAACTCTTTATCACGTTAATTAGCACCTCAATCCTGTCCTTTTTGCAAATGAGGCTAGGTGAGAGGTGTGGGTATAATGGCTTAAAATGCACAGAGCTAACGAGTTATTCATCCCTCCACAGCTGTTCCATCCATTCAAACACTTAAAACCTTTTTTTCGGTTTTATCTTTATTTGTTTTTATGTGCGTTTTTCTCTTCATGATGGCTAGCTAGGTGTAAGTTGCATGTGTACGGTCGGTCTAGCGGCATACTGTTTTGCGGTTTTGTCTTGGTTTGTCTAAAGTAGATCCAGGTGGAAATTATATTCATTGATAATTTACACAAACAGGTGTGAGAAGCCCAACATGAAGTGTTATTTCGCTTGTCACATTAACGGCAGAAAGGACTGTCAGGCTTAAATGTTAGCGGCTTAGCCGCCGACTTACCTACCGTACCACAAACGCCTCGGCAAATGATTTTTGTTAAATTAAGCGTTGTTAAAATGATTTCAGACAACTACACAACACATTTCGCTCACGATCAGAGAACATCATAGGGGTTTTTGAGTAACAAAGTGAAACGGTATCCATTAACCCACTGGTTTTGCTTAAAGACCCTGATATTACATTAAACAAGTTGCAACCAATTGCAATGTTGAAATAGTTTTTCCCTCTAGCTTTAACATAAAGTGATCCGTTCAATGGCTCCAAAAAAATAAAATAAAAAAAGTTTCCAGAACTGAGTTCCCCCCCAAAAAAAACACCCATGCACCGTTCAAACTGCCAATAAGAAAACTCATGAATAATTTTCTTAAATTCTGCTGCAATTTGTTGTAACAATTTAAAATTGGTTGAGATTACTTAAATATCTAAATTAAAGTTAACTAAACTTTAGTCAAGTACGAGCACTTAGTTTAAGTTACAACATATTACAGAAAAAAACAACATTATCACTTCTAAT
Organism: Sinocyclocheilus rhinocerous; assembly: GCF_001515625.1. Taxonomy (NCBI): domain Eukaryota; kingdom Metazoa; phylum Chordata; class Actinopteri; order Cypriniformes; family Cyprinidae; genus Sinocyclocheilus; species Sinocyclocheilus rhinocerous. The sequence goes on from NW_015630978.1 coordinate 106,909, forward strand.
GCTGAATTTTAGGTTGTGATAGCTATTTGCAACAATCATCTTTTTATATTAGACCTTCTTGATGCAAATCAGATCTGTGCATTAGGACTTGCAGCCTATAAGAAATTTAACACTTGCAGGAAAACTGTAGGTTAGAACTGTATACTGACCGTGATTGAATTGCATAATGTGCAGATGAAGTCACGGCGATTCGTGATCTGACTGTGGGGAGGTGCTGCTGTTTTGGTCACCACATAAGTGGAGCCATCAGTGTGAGTGGTTGCCAGTGAGTGGTGTTGCTCATCCATGAGTTATTGCTTTAAAATTAATGCAGGTAGACATGCTTTGAAAAGGAAAATAGGTTCAATTAGTACTTCAGATAATAAGAGGCCACTTCAGCTAAATTTCCTGAAAATGAATAAGTGGACACCTAGTGAGTAAATGGCTATGGTTGTGTTGTTCAGAGTATTTTACCCCGCCTGAACCATTCCTGCTGAAAAAAAATAAAATAAATAAAAACAAACTAGCCAGTGAACCAGCATTAGATTTTGGTGGATGCTGCTTGCATAAGCACTTGACAGCAAGAACATCATAATTCTGCAAAGAAAAGTGATATTCATGTTTTCAAAGAAAACTCAAAAAGGTTAACTTGTCAAGTTTGAATGCTTCTACAATGGAAATTTACAAAACAAAACACACTAAAGACAAGATTTAAGAAAATACATAATGCTTGCTCATGCAAAACTAGGGGTGCTCCGATTGATCGGCTACCGATCACTATCGGCCGATAATCACGTTGGGATGATCGATCGGCAGTCTCTAAAAGGCCGATCTCACAAAAACGATCTCAAGCTGATTACGCTGCCACGAGAGGTTTGGCACGACATGCAGCAGCACCGTCTCAGTCTCTTTCCGGTGCGGGTGAAATAATTATAATGCTGAAGGTGAGGTACTCACCTTCATATTTCTTCATTAAATAACTTAAATTTGAAAACCTTGTATGAGACCTAATTTCACAAACAGCTTGAGTGAATCACCGCGCGAGCTCTCTCTTTCTCTCTCCAAATACGCAAATGGCTTCAAATCACCACACATCGCGTCTGTCTATAAGCGAGCTACACACTGCACGGTTGACACAGGAATTGTCACTTGCACAGTCGAGGCAGTGTCACATCGTCACTAAAGTTTATTAAGCGCATTACTTTTTCATTCTTGGCAGTGTTTAACCATTCAGCGCTCGCGCGCTCTCCTTAAGACCGTGCGCTCATACACACTCGCAGCGCACACACATAACGCCAGGTTCACATTACTCCGTTTGCAGTGAGTATGTGGTGCGTATTTTTTCCGCGCTCATGTTAACGGATTAAATATGGCATTCACACTGCACACGGTTGCGTCCGGTGTAGTGCCAAAATTTGCATCCTGCCAAATGATGCATAATCTGGCAGGGGTGCATAATTCGGCACAACACCGGCAGTGCGTTCAGGAGCGGTGCATCTGTAGCAGTGCAGAGATCGTTTCCGCACTGAGTCTATGTTTGCTGCACTGCAAGCGCTTAAAGTAACAGAGCATTGTTTGCAGTAAATATGAAAACGAAAATGTAGCAATTGCACCATAAATGCATATAATTAAAGTATACTGTCTTTCACAGTCAACACACGTGGCTTGTTGGCTAGCTTTAAAGGAAAAGAGCACTTTTAGATAAACAAGGCAATAAAAGATGGCACTCATGGAGGTAGGAAAACAAAGTTCTTTATGAACCGCAGGATTGCTTGTAATAAAGGTTTCAATGCAAAAGGAAAGGCAGTAGAGCTGACTATTTCTGTCAATGGTAAGTTTGTGATAACGTAAGAAAAGTAGTTTAAATGTTTTGCCACTTGCTTGAGCAACTTAATATATAAATCTAGAAGTAAATGCAAAAGTAAAAAGCATTGAATAACGTGTTGCTTATATTTATTGAGTTTAAACATGTCATGTGTTTGTATTTATATACATAAATATACACAGTATACACACATATATTATGTAAACAAAAACTTTTATTTTGGATGCGATTAATCGTTTGACAGCAATTAATATATAATATAATATAATATAATATATAATATAATATAACATAATATATACTTGCCCTTTTAAAACGTGTCACAATGCCAGGGTGTTGCTACTATATATTTTTAGCAATTGCTACATGGTTGCTAATGGTTGCCAGGTGGTTGCCTTTTGACCAAAGCCAAAATATGGCTTAAATCTCCACTTGTGAGTCTGAGATTTCTTTTCCTAGAATATTGTTCAGCAGGCAAAAATACTCTTCTTGTCTGTTTGTACAATGCTCACTGAGTTTTCAAAATAATTGAATTTAAGACACAAAACACACTTGAGCATATTTAAGAAAATTTCACGTGCACATGAATGAGTGACATCAGTGGCAAACAGCCAATCACAACACAGAGCAAGTGTGATTCACTTCTCGCAAGAGAGCCAGCGAGATTCAAAGCTATTTTCTTAAAGGTTAAGAGATCAAAGAATATGAGGATTATACATGCATTTACACTGAAGTACTTGTCCATGAAAGAGGACAAATAAAATAAATTTTATCAAACCCGTTCATCTTCGGAAGATATGCAAGAGAGCAAGAGAACCACCAAGTTCAAGGCCTAGAAATGTAGTAAGGACATCGATAAAATAGACCATGTGACATCAGTGGTTCAACCTTAATTTTATGAAGCTGCGAGTTTTCTTAAAGGTTAAGAGATCAAAGAATATGAGGATTATACATGCATTTACACTGAAGTACTTGTCCATGAAAGAGGACAAATAAAATAAATTTTATTTTATTTTTAAATCTTGCTCTATTAGTGCAGTAACAAGTGAAACTTGATTCTACCACTTATCTATTGATTCTACCACTTATGTATATTACATATGATCTGTATATATTAATATTCATTTAAAATAAATGCTTTATAATAATTGTTAAACTTGTGTGATGGATTAATAGTAATTTATAGTGACCTTTAACTTGTAGGAAGAGGAACTGGGGGAGAGACTTTTTTTTGCGTCAGACATGTGTCACTTTGCTCACATCTGATTGGTCCAATTTCAGTTTGAGCTCTCTTACCCAGAACATAACCTGCCCTGGAGCAGGTTAGCTGTGCAGTGTAAGTTACTATGGCAATGAACGCCGCTAAAAGCCAAGCCACTTTCATGGTACCTAAAACCCAGGATTGGTGCAAACTAAACTGAAACTTACCTGGCTAGCCAGCTAATCTGGCTTCATGGTACAGGCCCCGGGTGTTGCTATGCAAGTTGTTTTTAGCACATGATAGGGTGTTGTGAATCGTTGCCAGGTGGTTGCCTGCTGGCAAGTAAAAATATGGCTCAAAATCTTCTTTTGTGAGTCTATGGGCTTTTTTTCGCCCATTCTATTGTCCATGAGGCAAAAATATTCTTATTTTTAAAAGAAAACTCATGTTTGTCTGCTTCTGCAATGCTCACTGAATTTGCAAAATAATTGAATGTACAAAAGAAAACACTCTAAAGTAGACATGTACGAAAAACACATTATGCTTGCCTTTTCAAAACACGTGTCACAATATTTTAGCATATAGGTATGTGGTTGCTAGGGTGCTCTGAACGGTTGCTAGGTGGTTGCCTACAGACAAGTCGAAATATGGCTCAAAATATAAATATGGCTAAAGTCTATGGGATTTTTTTTTCTCACCCATTTGACCAAAATTTCTAAATCCAATTGTTTAGAATAGTAAGTTGAGTATCAGTTTAATACTTTTAAACCTTTAATCCCGCATATAAACTGAGAAAACAATTTTAGGTAACATAGAATAAAATGTGAAATTCTGAAGTAGAAAGAGTGAAATAGTAATTTTGTACAATATACTCCAATAATTTTTGTTTATATTTACATCTAAAATACATAAAAATCTTTTTTTCAGTGTTAAGCAATAGTAAAAGCGATACTGGCCTTTGCAAACCACTATTTGCACACACAGAAACCACAATTACACACCACCACATAAACTTATGCCATCGGAATGCATCGCAGTACGCATTTGCTTGTTTTGTGTGACACCTTTAAACTTGTTCTACAGAAAAAGGCAGACAGTCTAGTGTTTCTAAGAGATAAACGACACAACTGGGGATGCTGTAAAGCTGCGCTCCTGGCACTATACCATGCGGTTGCTTGGCAACATCTCAATTTAGCCGCAAAGTGGAGGTGTTTGAGATCGTCGCTGATAAATATTGAGCATGATGATATCTTGATCTCCACCGACCTGCTTTGTAGAGGGTCATCAGTGCTTTGTTCAGGTTTGAATCTACTGCATAGGTTTACAGCGGGGTAAAATGGTGCCTTGCTGCACAATTACACCATCAAATTCGATTATTTTTGTTAGGCGCCGACTTTGGGGTGGGTTAATTGAGCTGAGCAATGCTCGTTCAGTGCAGAGACCACAGGCTTGGAAGTAACTGATCAAGAGACTACAGATCTAATTAGTCGTCAGGCCACAGACCTAAATCTGATTGGACCTCCCGAGTCCACCTGAATCTGATTACACTCCTCGGCTGCATTCAGAATGGAACGCTAGCGCACTGCCTACTCTCTTCTGTACAGTGCATACTTTGTACTGTCTAGTAATTTTTAATAGTAGCATGTTAAACGATATGCAACATCTTTGTGTTTCACGGAAGAAAGAATACGAGGTCGGAACAACCCGGGGGCAAATAAAAGATGACAAATAGCAGTATTGGTTGCACATTTTGACAAACGCAGTATGTCATCTGAACCCTTCATGCATGAAAAAATGTTTGCACAGTATATATGCTGCAAAAAAGTACAAGCAGTTTGCATCTCGTGTGCAGTTTTGGAGTATATAACTCATGGCAGGTTAGCTCACAGATTCTGGCTACAGAGTAAGGTTTTGAGTCCAGCCTTCCTCTGCCCTCTTGCCTCTTCAGATGTCTGCTCAGAGGAGCTGCGCTAGCTTTGAATCTATCAGGCTGTTTGGACTGGATGGCTCTTATGGTTTTATCAGGCCATCCAGCTGTGCTGAGAGCCACTGCTGTTCGCTTGTTCAACACATCTCTCCTATTTATAAAAGCAACATGTAGGGCCGCTTTCTCTGAGGAGGCAAGAGAGGCATTGCCCTCTCCAAAAGAATTATTAAAGGTTAGGATTATACTTTTTTGGTAGTTTTATATCACATCGTGAGTGTATATTAGCACCGTTTGTTGTTTTCTTGTGGCATCTGATAGTGGTGACACGTGACGTCAGACTTAACAAGCGGATACTAAAAGATGGCAATGTCAGGAATTAAATAAATCCGTCTATTAGTGCTCATAACATGAAAAACATATAGATGTTTTAAGAGATGATCCTCAATGCAGAACACAAGATCCAGGGGGCGTGGTTGGATCCAGATCCAACTCCTCCCACCTTACATATACCTAAACCAGGGGTGTCCAAACTCGGTCCTGGAGGGCCGGTGTCCTGCAGAGTTTAGCTCCAACCCTAATT
>NW_015630978.1:112845-147431 GCF_001515625.1 Sinocyclocheilus rhinocerous
GTGTGTTGAGGCAAGTTGGAGCTAAACTCTGCAGGACACCGGCCCTCCAGGACCGAGTTTGGACAGCCCTGACCTAAACCTACCCGTCTCCACCCCCTGATCCCTAAACCCACCCATCTCCAACCCTAAACCTACAAATCTCCACCCTCTAGATGTGGATCAAACCACGCCCCCTGGATCTTGTGTTCTGCAGTGAGGGGCTACTGTGTTTTAACGTGACTTTACATTCAACAACAATGAAAAATTCAGATTCTGTTTTAACTAATGGTACAAAAGGTCTCGGAAACATACAGCTTCAACATGGAAATAATTTAAAATTACAGAAAGTTTTTGATCAAATTAAATGCTATACTAATTATGGTAAAGTCAAGCATTGAATTAACCGGTTTTATTGCTCATAAAATGAAACACATATAGATGTTTCAATTATTACAAGAGATACGTTGTTTTCAGTGCTATCTGGGGTAAAGTCAATACATAATTCCTAAACGTCACTAAAAATTAGTTTAACAATGATGCTTCATAAAACTTTACATAAGAGAGAATTCAGTACACTTTAACTTTAAATATAAGGGTAAACAAAAATACACATTATACATAAAGTTGTTCCAAGAACCCCTACCTAAGGCAGTATGCTGATTTCAGACTCTCTCAATGACCCAGATTTTGAAAAAGAAAATGGAGCAATTTATAATAACGGTACATCATTTGAAGCATTACATCAATAACCCCTGAACGGACTCTACAGACAGCTGAATATGACAGGATGCATTTATATCTGTCTTCTGACATGCACTCGGGTCAACTTGACATTCAGATGAAGCAATCACTGGATTTCATCTGGAAGTTTACAAGGTTAATGACATGAAATAAAACTCTGAATACATTTCAAAGATTTGTAGACGGTCATGCAAATATTTTATAATGAACTCATTTTTGCCAGGCTAATATGGTAAAGCTAATAGATCTCGATATCTCGATATTTAACTGCAAATGATAATGACAAACCTGTCACCTATGCAGACAGTTCTTTAAACATAATATCCAGCATGAAAAAGTCTGACTAAGCAGCCTACCTCTTAATTAATAAACCGTGCATTTTAATAAATATTAGTAATATTTTGCCATTCAAATTAGCTTTTTTCAAAATTATTTCCACTCCCCTACAAATAGAAATGTAGGCCTATGCATTGAAATACACTGGAAAGTGTTACAACCTCGCGCGTCTAGTCAGACGTGTCTGGTTTTTAATACGTCATTTATAATTTTAAAGAGAATATAACTTTTCAGCTCTATCATATAACATTCACCGATTTCTAACTGACCTATTTACAACTCACCTAGTCACCTTATCTCCCGCGCTTCCGCTTCCAGTACAATCATTCTTGTTGCGTGACTGAGTATGGCGTGTACAATAGACAAAAAACAAAGCGTTTTAAACTGGTAAGTATGGGCCTGTTTACACCTGGTCATTTCATGCGATTTCGCTGATCGGATATCTATCTGATTTGTTAAAACGTTTCCATTTACACTTGGCCACATAAATGTGTCGTCGCAAAACGGATATGAATCCGATCTTCAATTCCCGCGCTAAATGTAAATTTAACGGAGTTCACGTCGTCAACGAAATCAAAAGGTAAGCGCTGCATTTTATTAATTATCAGCTCATTTCAAGATCAAAGGCCGCAATAGGAGAGCGCGGCATCAGCATTGGAAAGATACGTTTGTCTTACTACTTTTCATGAAGATGATTGGGTGTTGACCGTCTGCTTCTTACTTTGTTTCATTCGCGGCAGTTTACGCGTCGGCTTGCTGAAGAGATACTCAGCTACTCGTCAAAGAAAGCATATACACATAAACCCTATTGAATAAGCATGTTATAAACTTCTGAAACATTGGTGTTTCATATTTTAGAGCAGTCACCAACACTGCCTATAACACGCTCTCACACGTTTATTATTTTAACATTTTGTGAGTAACTTTTTCATATGTGGTTTCAACAACCAGAAGCATTTACACTGGTCCAGTTTCGTCTGGAATGCGGCCCAGACCACCTCCTGAAGTGGTTTGAGCGATCTGATTTATATCCGTCTCGAATGCGTTTCGGAGGGCATTTACACCTGGTCTTTTCACGATCGGATAGCTATCCGATCAGATGAAGTGACCAGGTGTAAACAGCCCCTTCGAGTAATTTCCGTGAATCAGTTCAGGGAATCCGTTTTAATGAATCGATTAAAAAACTGATTCAGTGATTAATTTGCGTCATCACTAAAATATTCCCGAAGTCACCGTCAGTTCATGTATTATTTTAATTAAAATATATGTAGCCTACAGTACGTGAATATTGTTGGTTATTGTATTTTATATTGCTATATATAAATAAAAATATAAAAATTTACTTGTGTTCATTTAGGCCTAGTGAAAAATTAAGCCACTTGCAGCAAGCATAGCATACACACGCACAGCCTACATATAAAAAAAAGTAGAGAAAGAAAGAACGCTGAGCTAGTTTTTTCTTGCTTCGGCCAATGTGTTGACATTGGCCTCCGTTACACTCACCCCCCCTAAACCTCACTCCCATCCGGGTCACGGCACCAATGTAACCCCTCTCCCCCGGGTCCTCTCCGCCACACCTCGTTCTCGCTCCGAGTGGGTCTACGGCATGCGAGGTGGACGCACTAACAAGGAGGCTAAAGACTGCAGCCTCTAGCGCGTCTCTTGAGATCAGGGGAGTGAGGTTTACCTGCACAGCACCTACCGCTGGCCTCCGTTACAAATGCATGCTGTCACCCATGTCAGAAATCACTGGCTTATCACTGTAAATACAGTATGAATGCTTCTTTAGGTATAGCCTATCATAATCCCAGAATGCATTTTGATGAAAAAGTCCTTATCAGATGGCCTAAAAGTGTAGTTAAAAATAGTTCAGTCTAACCAAATTCTTGTTTTATATCTAGCCTGTCAGTGTGTAATATTGAAATCATTTGTGAGTTTCCTGTGCATTTGAGTCATTTGTAGAATCTGCCATATGCCTAATTTCACTTGATGCACTGATAAATTCTTCACAAAAAGACCAAAAACATTTGTTAAGAAAGTACATGGGCAACATGAACTCAATATTGAGCCCATATCACACCTTCTGTGGCCTCCGTGTCTATAAAGAAAACCAACAGCCGGGGTGCTGGAGTTAGTGAACGGAGTGCCATAAGACAGAGAACTTATTTTCACAGAGCAGTTCCATAAAGATCACATCATAATACCTTTTTTAGTGTTTCTGCTGCATTTCCTGTTTGATTTACTGCGCAGTCCCAAAGGGCTGATGGGTGATTGTTGCATACTCCCACTATGAGGCAAAACCTGCCATTATCGTGTCAACCTGTTGAGTCTTCATTTATTCTCCAGGTAAAATATTGAGTTGAGTATTCTCAAAGCATGGTTTTGATCGGAAAAGCATACTAACATACTATTCTTTCTGCAGTATGTAGTATGTATACTGTAGGCTACATATGCTAAATTCCTGCATGCAAATTCCAAGATGTCATCCACCATGTTTAACATCTGGACTACCAAATACAGTTTTTTTTTTTTTTTTACACAAAATTGGGGAAAAGGGTCATGTGTCTTTTTTTATAATGTAATAATAATACAATAATAATACACAGCGTATATCTTGTGTTGTATTCATACTTGTGACAGAAAATAAATATCACAATTATCTGAAAATAAAATAATTAAAAACTTAAATATGAATTTTTTGAAATGAATATTGTTAATTTTTTATTTTTTTTAATATGCTCGTATTTATATTTTTTGTTTGTTAATTTAGTACTTCAATTTGAACTAAAAGAAAATGAGAAATTACCTTGGCAACTAGCTTTTTTTAAATATTTATTTTCAAATATTTATTTTTATTATTGTTTGATATAGTACGACATAGTAGTGTATGTTTCAAAGATTTATATGCAGATTTGTTTTTGCTATTAATATACATTTTAATGTGGTGTTATGCTCGTATTTATATTTTTTGTTTGTTAATTTAGTACTTCAATTTGAACTAAAAGAAAATGAGAAATTACCTTGGCAACTAGCTTTTTTTAAATATTTATTTTCAAATATTTATTTTTATTATTGTTTGATATAGTACGACATAGTAGTGTATGTTTCAAAGATTTATATGCAGATTTGTTTTTGCTATTAATATACATTTTAATGTGGTGTAATGTTCTGAAATCAAAACATGAATTGGTTTTTAGGGTTTGTAGTGAAAAAATATATAGTATATTAAGAACATTCAAGTGATCTTATCAGATTCATTTCAAAGTTGAAATTTGATGATCTAAAATACAAACAGGAGAAGCGTGTCTGTCACTGGAACACATTTCAGTCGAGGGCCTCTATGGTGTAAGGAATTTTATTTAACATTTTCATGAAATTTGATACCTGCTAGTGTACAGTACACATTTAAATATTTAACTTCACATACTTTAAAAGAAAAAAAGTTATTTCCCCACTTGCAATAACGATGAACTGCTGCGAGTTCGACGACAAACGGTTGTGGTCAGTTTAGCAAACAACTCGCACAACTGCAAAATTGTGTATTTACCGTGTTTCATATATTACAGTTATGTACATAGGTACTCGCCTTCATCTCCTGCCACATGTATATGCATATACAGAGTTTCTAAGAAAAGCAAAACAAGTCATTTACTGTGCTGTACGTTGAATTGTTTTTAGAGCTATTTCCATTTAAACTTACCCTCATCCTGAAGTCAAAAGCAACAAAGTAGCATATTTCTCCTTCCATCATCTCTAAAAAAAAACGCCTGCAAACACCAGTGATGTTTTCAGGCAACCCGTGATCACAGAGGTCACCGATGATTTACCTCCATATGAGCGAGACAGATTTCCATACTGTCTCGGAGCTTCACCTGGAGTTCGTAGGGAAGTCAAAGCACCTTCACAGCTTTACACCTCCAATCCCCGCAGATCAGCTCATTAACAGGGCCTTAACACCTGCCGTCTATTTATCCTTAAACACGCTTCTAATACGACTTCATCCCGCCTTCCGCCCGGGAGTTGGTTCCTCGCAGAAGAAGCGCTCGTCTGACTGGAATATTCTCGAATGCACATTAACGCAAAGATTCGGAGTACGATACAAACAGTTTAATTGTGTCATTAACAATCAGTAACCACTCCTAGTTAGAACATTTCTGCATAAAGAAACCGAGAAACACTTATAAAACAGTCAGTCGTAACAAAATAACTGGTGTTCTCATTGCAATAAACTCATAAAAAAAGAACCACTTTTTTTTATACATCATATTTATACAGGAATAGCTTTGAATTGGATCGTTAACCAAAGGAAGACACATTGCAAACATCGATTTCACACAAATTGCATATGTTTTTCTCTCTAAGGTGGTCTCTATAGGTTAGTCATTTACCTAAGCTTATTTGCATGATAGTAAAAATTGCATACAACATTAATTGTGAAGCTCGTAGCATGAGTTGCTTGACATACAGCACTTTTTTAGGCAACCGTTAAAGCACATTTTCCATTTAAAACGTTAAGACACTTCTGATTTTACTGCCCATCAAAATTACAATTATAAATAGAAAAAGATCAGTAAAACGAAGAGCGCCGGGTGACGGAAACGTTCCCCAAACGTAACAACATCAGAACGCAAAATAAATAATGCGAGACGATGCTTGTGATTCACATTTGAAACTGTGGGAATCCAGGATTTTACAGTGACCAAAGTTTTGCAAAATAATCTTAACATCGGCAGTGCCATATAGTACAAGGCATTTGTTGGCATAGTTTCTTTAAGACTGTATACTTTTTTTACAATTAATATATGTCTATATATATATTTATATTTCTTCCAACCAAATAAGATTGAGCCGTTTTCCCTCGGTTTACCTGCAGGTCGTAGGGGGCAGGTAAACCGAGGGAAAACGGCTCAATCTTGGTAATCCAGAGACCGAGCCATCCTTTTTTTTCTCTCTCTCTCTCTCAAAGAGAACTCGTTAGCCAGCAGTGCTCGACTCAGTACCTCATCATTAAGGCCTTTGTCTACCCCTCTTCTCCAATGTCATGCATTTTTTTCCTTAAAAAATCCAGTTAACATCACATACGTAAACATCAAAGTCTATCAAACTCCATTGACTTTCCTTTTTTTAAAATCAGTAGCTCAAAATCAGTGTAAAAACAACAGACAACAAGTGCAGTCAGCAAATATCCACAGCAACATACTGTTTGCTTGAAGGAATGGTTCACGCAAACATGAAAATTCTGTCAGAAAGTGACTTCCGAAGAACAGCCTGGCCACTCTTTTCTATATAATGCAAGTGAATGAGAACTGGGGCCATCAACGCAGTTTGGATAACCAATTTGTGATATTTATACTCTTAACGTGCTATAAAATTACTCATACCATGGTATATTTGTTATGAATAATTTGTACTATTGGTCTTAGTCCATTAGGTTAATAAAAAAAAATTATAATTTAAAATAATAAAATGAAATAAGTGAAAAAAAAATTTTTCAAAAAAGTTGTATTTACAGCAAAAAAAAAAAAAAAAAACTAAAAAAAAAAAAAATCATATTGTGATATATATATACCATTACCCTGTCATAAAATGACTTTCATAAAACTTATTTTATGATGCCTTTGTGCATTTCGGAGCTTGACAGCCCAAGTCGCCATTCACTTGAAAGGAAACAACATTTTCATTTAGGAGTGAACTATTCCTTTAGGATTTTTCTTTTTACATTTCGTTTCGTTGTGCAGATTATTGAAATGATGCAAGAGTCTTTACAGTGAAATAGTCCACGCTTTACAAAACTGTGAAAGTTAATCATCTCTGTATTATTCAGTCTCGTGTAAAAAGTCTTACAGTTTCGCTCATGGAACACAGACAAGAGTGAACGAGAATAACACCAGAAGCAAAAGAAAGCCGTCCGTTACTCTTTGGCCTCCTGCTCAGTTTGGGCCTGTCTCATGGCGTGCGTTTCGTGCAGCAGGTGCTCTTCCATTTTAATGGAGAACATGGTGCTGTTGGTCTGCACGCTCTCGTCCAGCTCGGTCAGCAGCTCGTCCCCCTTGAAGTCCGTCAGGCCCTCGTCCTTGTTGTTGTTGTTGGAGGGGAAGCCCAGGGGCGGCTCTTTCAGCTTGCCGGCGTGGTTGATGTAGAAGCGCTGGTTCTGGAAGAACTTGATGATGGTGTGTTTGGGCAGGTCCAGCTGTGCCGAGAGCGTGTGGATGCTTGACAAGTTCCTAAAATAATAAATGAAAGAAATTAAAAAATAATACATTTAAGTGAGAGAGAGAGAGACGGCCAGATGAAAAAGATAAGTTTCTAGCTGAATTTCCAGCAAAAATAACCATATTGTGATATATGCCATTACCGTGCTATAAAATGACTCATATTATGATATATGATTTTGGTTACGTCGCCCACCTCTAGCAATAACCATATTGTGATATATGCCATTACCGTGCTATAAAATGACTCATATTATGATATATGATTTTGGTTTACGTCGCCCACCTCTAGCAATCAGATGTGCGGATTTTATAGCTTTACCGGTTCCTGTTAATGCTCGGCTGTTAACACGAATGTGAACTCTTTCATCAGAATATTCGCATAAAAAGTGCCGGTCTGTTGATTGCTTATCAAGCCCTATTCAAAAGCTGTTGCTTAACGTGGTAAATACAGCCTCAATATGTGGCAAGATCTCATCGCGAGAGATGTGCGGAGTGTGAGCGCTATCGGTGTCTGTGTTTAGGCCACTTTCACGTCGGTGTAAACATATGACACATTTGCTCTGAAATGCGCCATTGTTTGCGCGAGTTTAGGCCATTGTAACCGGCAGCTGCTGTTTTCCATACACTATACAGACTGCTTTTCCTGGGACATTCCCAAGAGGAACGGGAACGCTTGATAACACTTTTTGTAAATATGCCAGTCTCCTGATAACATATCAAAGACACTGGAATACAATGAGCAGAAATAAATGGTACATGAGCATGATGCACAGAAGGATTTCTGTACATCTGACATGCGTTAAATTAAAGTTGAAGTACGATTTTACATTTTGAAACATACTGATGCAGAAGTTTCTACCATAATGCTAAGGTGTTCCTATGATACCAAGTTCCCTCATTCAATGAAAGTCTATGGAATTAGCTTCACGTTGTGTTTAAGATCTTTTTAACCATGGGAAAATCACAGTACTGTACGTAATTTCATGTTTTATGGCTTTATTATGCATGCATTTACAGTTGCATTTATTTAAATGCTTGATGACACTACAGTAAGGTCTTGACATTAGTCAATTCATTAGTTAACAAACTAACCAACCATGTGAAATATGTGCATATGACAATTATTTTTCAGAGTTGCGTAACTAAAAAAAAATACTACTTTAAAAGAAAATACTACTTCAGTCTTTCTAGTTCAAACGTTCATGTTTAATTCAATGTTTCTTCCCATATATATAATTATTTGTGCAATTTCTGAGTGACATTTTTTTTTTCTACACCAATTTTTTTAATGTAGTAGTAAATGCTGAAATGAACATGAACTAACATGCCGTGGAAGTATGTTCATTTTTAGTTTAATGTTAACTACTGTGGTTAACTAATGTTAATTAATGAAACCGTATTGTCAAGTGTAACCACATGTTTTAGTAGACATCTGCAAACCTCCAGCAGCCATGCATGCATCTTGTCGCCTTAAGTGGTGAAAATGGAAGTGAATAAATGTTTTTCTTCCCCGCATGTTATTTTCTTGGAATGACCATATGCTTGCGAGTAAACAAAATAATATCTGATCAAACACGCAGCTGTAACCACAAGAACTGTGGGATTTTTGTGATTAAATATGGATTCGGAATAGTGATGAATTTATTCAAACAGCTAGCTGTCCTTAATATCTAAATGCAGACAAATGATGTTGCTAATGACTGTTTCGCTTACACAGCAGCGGAGCGCAAAATTACCAGCGTTTGAAAAAGTTCTACGGCACCTCCAAACTTCAAATGATCAAAACAGACTTAATTAGACACGTTTTTGGTAAAAAAATAAATAAGGCATTACCATATGGTTATCATATGAAAACCATTTCAAGTTGAAATGCCAGGAAAAATAACTCGAATATTACACTCTCAGGAAAAAAAGGTGCAAAAGCTGTCATATTTAGTTACTAATATGTACACCTGAGGTACTAATGTGTACATTTAAGGTACTAAAATGCACTTTTTAGGTGTAAATAATAGACAAAGGTGGACACAGCTTTTGTACCTTTTTTTCAGAGTGTATATTGTGTGTGTTTGTGACACTGACCTGTAATGGGTCGGTGGGCATGTGCAGCAGGTGAGGAGGTCTGTCCACATGGTGCTGCGGTCCTCCGTTGCTCTCCTGCTCATATATAGCGTCACGTTCCACTTGGGACAAACTGAGGAACCGGCGGATCATGGACAGGTTCTCCCAGAGCGTGCGGTTCTCCGGAGACGGGTCCTCTTTCCAACGCAGCAGTTCACAGAGCCAGCCCTGCAGGAGAACATGAAGACAACACATCAGATGTGAAAAGAAACAAGTCGACTTAACAAATTCCAGTTAAAATGAAAAAAACCTTCATGTTTCATGTCATGTATTCTAGGTTTCAAAAGTTTGGGGTTGGTCAGAAGTCTCTTATGCTCACCAAAGCTGCATTTATTTGATTAAAAATGTAATAAAAATTGTGAAATATTATTACAACTTAAAATAACTGTATTCTATGTGAATATATTTTAAAATGCAATTTATTCCTGTGATGCAAAGCTGAATTTTCAGCATCAGTGTCACATTTTCCTTCAGAAATCATTCAGATTTGCAGCTCAAGAAACATGTCTGATTATTATCAATGTTGAAAACAGTTGTGCTGCTTAATATATCGGTGGAAATTGTTGCATATTTTTTTATTTCAGGATTCTTTCATGAATACAAAGTTCAAAAGAACAGCATTTATTTAAAATAGAAATCTTTCTTTTGTCTTAACTGTCACTTTTGATAAATTTAATGCAATGAATAAAAGTATTAAAAATCTTAATGGAACCAAACCTTTGAAAAAAATGTTCCCCATTTTGTATTCATTGAAAATTGTTCTTTTTTCTTATACATCACATAGGGTGGAAAATTACATAAAGAGTATAGTTACCATTTTAACATTACACCTTCCCTACCCTACTGTTTAGAAGATAATTATTATACTATGCATGGCTGCAATGCAAAAAAACAAAACATTTATGTGAACATAATCGCACAATCAATATTCATGAGTCAAACTAACAAGTTTAATAACTTCTCACGCAATACCTTTATAACTAATGCAGTGAACAAACAAAAATATGTACTGTATATATGCTAAATATTATTGATTTTGTTTAGTTTGAGAGAGGAGTTTCTATCTGAAAAGTACTAGAAGAAGCATTAATGGATTGGCTAAGGAACTGGAACCATTAAATTCCTTATGATTCCCATTCCTAATATAAAGCGTGGTCAAATCCTAGTTTTAGGAAAAGAAAAGAGGAAAGGGGAGCTCTAGAGTGTGTTCCAGCAGTCGAGTCCTGGCACACTTACAAACGTGATGCCGTAATCTCCAGGCCAGTGTGTGGCAGCACCTTTCATTTCCACAGGATTACCCAGCACACACACACACACACGGAGCAGGAGCCAGAGCCACACCAGAGCGCTGCATGGCAAAGATAACTCAGCATTTCTGTTGTCCCATGTTCCTGCTCCTCCCAAAAGCCATGTAAAACCCCAGAGAGCGAGCGAGTGAGAGAGGCTCATCACAGCTCACCTTGTTCCTCTGCCATGTTTATTGTCGCATTTTGCTTTATTTGCACACGTGGGGATTTGAGTCCCGTTCCTGCTGTGATGTCTGTAGCCCGACGCGCTTCAAACACGCACACACCTTATCGCAGCCATTAAGCGCACTATCGTAAAATAATCCTCAATCAAACATCTGTGGATAAAACGCCAAACAAATCCCACTGAGCCAAAGAACGAGCCACAAAAAAAAAAAAAAAAAAAAAAAAAAAATCAACATGCAACCAAACCGAAAAAAGTCAACAGAGGTATTAGCATTAATGCTGTTGCATTATAGAACAAAAACACAACAATAAACACTTTGCATTGGGCAGCCACACTGACAGTGTAATGCTCTCTGGGCCTTGAAGACCTGAAAAAGTGCTTGTATTTGTCCAATTGCATTGCTTCCACTGTCTTACCATAAACAGTGAGCGCTCGCACAGAGTAGAGTCAGCCTGGATACGGGAACGTTACTGGGATTTGGTTGGTCAAATCTGACAAACACTATAAAGGATAATGTATATTTTTGGAGAATATGGAGATAGGAAAACTAGTCATGTACAACTAACACAGACTATAGCTTGGCTAGTCATGGTAAAAATTGTTCAGAGTTTGCGCTTCATTAGTTCCCAGTTGCTTCATTAGGCATCAACTTTGTTTTAAAGTTCCTTCTAAAATCATTATGAGAAATAAAAAGGACTAATCAGTCAATAGTTGACATACAGTAAAGAGCTATGAAAATGTGAAGTTAATTAAATGAGAAATGTCTGAGCTCATATTGAGATCTTCTGATTTTGGTATCTTGGCAAAACTGAGCACAGATTGAGAAATTCTTACAATCACCTTTGAAGCTCTAGACGAGAAATATATAAGAATATTGTGTTGTTTTATTTATTTTTTATTTATTACTATTTTTATGGGTACTGTGTGAATCGCCAATAAACAAACAAACAAATAAATAAGGTCACATTTCACACTAAAAATTAAATTATAAAATCTTTCATATCTAAAATAAAATAGAAATTTAAGACTAATTTTATTTAAGCCAAATTTACAGTCACATTTCAGATAAAAAAAAACTTTATTTTTTTATTTAAAATAAAATAAAATAAAAATCATTAACCCAAATTTAAGGACAAACTTAATAAAAAATTAAGTTTTATTTATTTATTTTAAAATAAAATAAAATAATATTAAACTTAATTTATTTTAAGACTAATTTAATTTACTTTTTCATCATAATTACTTTCAGGTGAAATATGACCTTAAAATGTTCTTGACAGATTTTGTGTGAGCTTCACCCATTTACAGCTCAACTTTAAGATTATGCCACCCAAACGTCCATAAAGGCCGTGGACGGGTGGACAGGTCAAGTGGGACGTGAAGAGAGGGTCCAGGCAGCCCACCAGAGCCTCCATTGTATTCGGGGTATAAATAGCAGTGGTACATTCTGATAAAAATATTTCTCTGGCGCACAATGGCTGAATTCATGCATAAGATTCACTCAACTAAGCAGGATACGGTGTTGTCTATGCGTGTGAGGGCCGAGCGGTCACAAGCTGCCAATGAGACAAGCACAGGACGCTACTGTGAGAGAACAGCATGGTGTTTATGTCCCTCGCCTGGACCCAGATGCCAGCGGACACATTAATAACCTTGGGATTGAGTTCAGGAGCCCCAGACAGTTGCGGTTTTCCACATCACAGTCACATGGCACCATCAACACCTTTTTATTATCTCATTTGCTTCTTATCGTCCCCTCTGCTCACCCTGTTCTGCCAGGCCTCAGACTCCTGAGACGATACCCGTCTCAAATCACTTGGACCTCGATGTCGTCACCGGTCCCGAATCGGCCAACAGCTCCCCAGCATCACTGGGCCGCATCCCAGTTTGTATACTTCTTCTACGCACTAAAAGTGTGTACTTGGTTAGCGATGATCGTCAAGCAAATACCTTCGAGAAAATAGTGTTGGAGATAAGTATCGGGCAAGGTTATTGGGAAACGTACTTGTTACGATATAAACTACCCATAATGAACAGTAGGAAGCTACTTTAAAGTTACAAACTAAAACAAAATTGAAGAGATTTAAGCGACAATATCTTACAATCGTATCTAACAATCACATTTTATCTGGTACCAGTAAATACCACCAACAAAATAGAAAAAGAAAAAGAAAGAAAAAAAACGGTAAGAGAAAAAAAATGCAATTTTAATTTATATTTTTTATATAATTTATAAAAATATAAATAACTTATACAATTTTTAATTTATATTTTTTAAACAAAAAAATAGGAAAAAAACAGCATAAGTATTTAAGAAGTATTTAATTTAAATAACTAAAAACAGAGACAAATATATCTGTATTGTAACATTTTTCTTAATTTTTTTTTAATTTAATTTAATTTTAAATGTAATTTTATTAATTTAAACACACACACACACTATGTATAAATATGTGCACACAGTTGACAATTTTTGTTTTGATATTCTATTTAAATTTAATTTCAATAAATAATTAAAAACAAAGGAATTATTTATATATGTAATTTTATTTTAGATTTTATATTTCCTATATATGGCGAATATATACAAGTGTCCACAGCTGACGAACAGTACACCTCCGGACACCAATTCTAATTTTGCTTACTATAAGGTACGGAACTATATGAATTATGATGTCAGATCAGCTGGTCACGGCTGTCTCCAGATCAGCGCTGTGCCCTCTATGCCACGGCTGTTCGCTTATCAGTCATCACATCGCTGGCTGCCATTCTCAAACAAGTCAGCAAGTTTCGGTGGAGATACGGCCCCTATAGACCTGAGGGCGTACCCAGGCTCCTCTATTAAACAAACACACAAACTCACGCGGACGCCTGTCAAAAACCGCAGTCTGGGGGCAGATGTTAAAGAACTATTCTTTCCATTTCGTTCTTTTCCATTGTTTTTAAATACAGATGCTAATCCATTGTTATGGCTTCAGTCTCGAGCGCGTTGAAGTAAAAACAAAAGCCAGAAACAAACATCTTGATGTCAGGCAGAGGGCTGCAGTGTTCAACAGACAAAGCATTATTGTTTCCTGCTCTACCGCCCATCCGGAATCTGGCACCGACTCAGCTTTAGCAGACAGTGTCATGCAGATCAATTCAAAAGATAATACAGTATGTTCAAACCTGTTTTCGTCTGCGCGCCGGGCCCTAAGAGCAAACGTGTGTGGGGTTTGCGGATGTACGAGCGAAGGAATCGGAGCCGCCGCATGCGCGTCAAGTCCATCTGTTGGCTGAAACATATTAATGCGCTCGTGCAGCATATGTGAATCTTCTGCAACAATAAGCAAAATCAAAAAGGGGGCCAAAAATAGGACGAGAACGGACTCCCTTTTTGGATATCTTGCTATGCAAATAGATCTGCTCCCAGTATTTATTCAAATGGTCTTGGCATGGAGGAAGAGAAAATGAGGCCAGTGCCCCAGATGAACTCTAAACACACAGAAACGCATCCGTTCTCCACAGATGTGGTCAAGCAAACACTCTACTACCTTCATCATTGGGCTACAAATATATTTAAGATGGGAATGCATTGCAAACACTGACAAACCTCCGAACTCAAGGGGGCGATAGAGAGAGTTTCCTTTTAAGCAATAAACAGCGAAGATTCTCCTCAAACTGTTGCCATGGCCGTATTTAACCAAAACTAATCGTAGAAGAAGAGTAGAGAACAAACTTACTCAAGCAAGAAGTTATTCAGAGCATTTACTGTGTTGCACGTTCATATTTCTCACCACGTATTTAATGCTATAGAGCGACATGTTCTGTCTTGTCTTGTTTGATTGCAACATGTAAATGTATAGCGCTGTTTTTATGAAAAATTCCCCTTGGGGATCAATAATGCCTGTCTGTTTGTCTATCTATCTATCTGAGATCTCTAAGCAGAGACAAAAGGGTTGTAACAGTATGTGCCGAAAACCTGCTTTAACGACATGCATGACGCCGTTAATATGTTGCTTGTGAGCTTTCTAGAAGTTATAATACACTTTGGCCCCAAAAAGGATTTGGATGCTTGAGCTGCATTTCAGAAGTGCATTGCATTAGAAAATAAAATGTGATTTATTGTACATATTTTGCACTTCAAGTAAATTGCTAAAGTCGATAAAACATTAGAAATGCTTTTCAGCAGATGATTAAAGGATAGTGAACAAAAAAACGAGTTAAAAAGATCTAGCTGTATTTGATTGCAAATCACATTTGCTTGGTGTTTTCTCAAAAAAAGTCTTTTTTTTTTAATTGTGCAAGTCTGCAATACCTGCTCTGATGTAGTAAGAAATGGACACCTACGTAAACTTAACACACAAACAACTGCCCAAAAACAACTATAAATACTTGCACCTTGATCAATGTCAACAACGTTTTCTACAAAATTCTGCGAGGATAAAGCAGATCTGGTGGCCTGTAACTAGGTTAACTTTTTCAAGAGACCTGAAGGAAAACAAAAAACAAGCCCAACACAAAGTGTAAGTAGGTTGATCGCAACATAATTCAAACAAAGAGCCTGCAAGGAGCCCTCGACACGAACGTTTTTTAAAACAAAACAGAATACTCTACTTCAGAATATTCTGAATGAAGTACATGGATAACTTCTGATCATTTTACAATAATTTCATTGTATTGTTTGACTTTTTCCAATAAGCTATATACAAAAGAAAGGCCTGTATGTCCTTCAAAAATGCACCTTTTGTTTTGCACGCTTGCACGAAAGTCATGCAGAACGACGTGAGGGTGAGTAAAAGAAACCAAGCGTGCAATAATGGAACAAATGGACCAATTTATCTGGTCACTAATGTCCAAAAAGTTGCAAAAAACCAGAAGGAAGAGAGCAAAGAAGGGAAAGCACAGAGCAGGTCCGGTCCGCCTCTGTACGCAGTGGGCGAGCGGTGAGCAGAGCGGCGTCTGCCGCAGCCATTGGCTGCAGTTAAATTGAAATATTTCGCAGCGTGTGTCAGAAGCATGCAGAATGGTAATTATGACAGATCTGATTAAGCGGGCGAGTCTGGGGCCGGGCGAGGCGGCTCCGGGCTGCAGGCGCGACCTTGTGCATTCCTGCGTGTGTAAATAAAATTAATTACAAGCATGGGGGCGCACGGCGCGTGACATCGCTACGTGCGGGGAGTCCCACGGGGGGGACCCTAATGGAATATTTTCCCGGAGTCTAATAATACAGTTGGTATTGAGCCTGCAAGGAGCCCTCGACACACAAGCAACCTATGAGAAAACGCTAGTCCATCAATTATAAGCGTGTGATTGAGATTTAATTCAAAGCTGGAGTTTAATTGCTAATATCAGAGAGTAATTAAGCAGATAAATCATGCCTGATCTTATTGAATTATAGATTAAAACAGCATAAAACCTGCAAATTGTACATGTCAGCTCCAACAGCACTCTTAATTAGCACAAGTTTGCTTTAAAACGGCAAAAATATATCAAGATGTTAACTTTTATGTCAGAGGCTTTTGAAGCATTTGAGGATGTTTGATGAATTGTTTTATTGCGCAGGGACAGACTGTCATTTTTTTTGGGTAGTGTATATATATATATATAAAAAAACAATGAATACAATATTTATTATGTAAGTATATCTAGAAATATATCTTTAATATAATATATATTAATAATATATATCAGGGGTGGCGAACGTCGGTCCTGGAGAGCCGCAGCCCTGCAGAGTTTCGCTTCAACCCTAATCAAACACACCTGAACAAGCTAATCAAGGTCTGAACGGTTACTTGGAAGCTACAGGCAGGTGAGTTTTAATTAGGGTTGGAGCTGAACTCTGCAGGGCTGCGGCTCTCCAGGACCGGAGTTCGCCACCCCTGATATAGCCTATTCATTTGTTGCCGTTTTGGCACACCTGGGGAATGTGGACCAAAAATGCAGAATATATATTTTATGGTTTGTTACGTTGTAGTACACAGAAAAAAGTGAAACGACACTTAGGCTAATAGACAGTATGAAGCATAAAAAGCGCACTGCTTTCTCTTCCACCTGACCTGTCCAACTCTGTCATCTTGTTTTGTGTGAAAGACACTTTCACGTCGTTTAAAAACAACATACAGAAAAACCTACTTTTGCTCAAGCTTGTTATCGTTATATCCTTTACATATGTATGTATTTACTTACCCTAGATTACAATAGTAAGGTATTCCAGTTCAGCGTAACAATCCGTGCAAGTGTGTCACTATTTTTTCAGTGTCATTCATTTCAAGATGAATATTCTGCTTTAATAAATGTTCGTTTTAAATTTAAACAATTTTAAATTACATTTTTTAGTTTCATGTATTCAACTCAAGGATATTCGGGGTAAATGTTAATATTCACTTGCAACGTAAGTAATAGGGCCTACGTAGAATTTAAACTGCTAACGTGGACTTTTTAAGAACAATCCCCATCGTGGGGCTTCAAATGTAAATAAGGCAATCACACAAACCGCTTTCATTTCATTTACCAAATGTTTGCTGTAAGTCATGATGACTATCAACCTGTACATTACCAAACTAGAGCCCCCCTACAATATATCCGCCCCTTTGAGCAAACACTGCCTTAATACTTTCTATGCCTCATCCATTTTTTTTCAGTTTTCTTTAAATATCGTTTTATTATTTTTCGATATTACATCTAACTTAAATATTGAACGCATAATATTGTTTACAAAAATGAGGTTTGGATGTGACAAAAAGTTGAACCCACAAATAGAATGGTAATTATGACAGATCTGATTAAGCGGGCGAGTCTGGGGCCGGGCGAGGCGGCTCCGGGCTGCAGGTGCGACCTTGTGCATTCCTGCGTGTGTAAATAAAATTAATTACAAGCATGGGGGCGCACGGCGCGTGACATCGCTACGTGCGGGGAGTCCCACGGGGGGGACCCTAATGGAATATTTTCCCGGAGTCTAATAATACAGTTGGTATTGACTTGAGGTAATTAGGGGGATCATTAAAGCCGCTTTTCCCGGCGTATTTGCCTGCCTGATCAGATTAGCGAGAATGGGCCTCAGAACAAGCCCTGTGTGGTCTGACAGAGGAGAGCGCGAGAAACCGGGCCACCTCTAAAGCTACCTTACATGCCGAGGAGAGAGAGAGAGAGAGAGAGAGAGAGTGAGAGAGTAAACAGATGGAGAACAAGCCGGAGAACCAGAAGATGGTCAACGAACGAGTTAAACGACAAGGAAAAAGGTTCGTTTGGAGGCGAGCTCTGCGATAAATCATACGCGGAATTAATTTCCCAGACATCTGGGTCTCTGGTTCACGAATATTGTGTCTTTAATAATACAGGGGAACTGCAGCTGTTTCCAAGGCAACCTAATAACCAGGCAGCCAGATAAATAAATAAATCAATTAATAAACAGTCATGGCCCTATTTCCGCTCTCACAGGCCCGCCGCTCCCATCTGCCTCGCACACGCCCCTGGGAGGCAGCGAATTCATAACCGTAAACAAACAACTCTTCAAAATGAAGCACGATAATGAAAAATATATATTCTCTGTGAAATTATAGGGGCCGTCGGAACAGGAAGAGGGAGGACCGAACTTCCATATAGAAGTGTAATTTCATTTGCATCTGGCTTTGGGTTCTCATGCCTTAATGAAAGTAAATGCAGACACGCGGCTGCAGATGATGCGTCTAGACCTGCCCTGGAAATACAGGCCAAATAAATGCGATTTAGGCCCCGCCCACAGGAACAGCTCAAACAGAGCTGATGAAATGAATAGCCAATAGACTGTAGTTTACATCACAGCCTACTTGCTAGTCAGACGCAGGTGTTATCAGGGGGAGGGAATGACTCAATCTCAATTTTACTAGACAAAAATCTGCACGACACCCCTGAGTGCAAGGTGATGTCATCAATATTGCTGGTCTGTTTTCCTGGAAGAGAAAGACTGACGCTGTTGTTCAGACTGCAGGTTAGCCGATGACGATAAAATGCATAATACAATGTAATTATAACAAATAAACAACATAAAAATTAAAAACCACTTATTTTACAATATATTTGAAAACAGAAAATTTTTATAAATTACCTAGCCAAGTGGCCATAGTTATTATCTAGTGTGAACCAGGTCGATGTATAGTGGTTAATTATAAGTGTAAATGTTTGAATGAATGTAGCTTCCGTAAAAATAAATAAATAAACAATATAAAATAAAATTATATATATATATATATATATACACAGTATGTGTATAATGCTAATATTTTATAAATATTTAATTGGAAACTGGGAAATGGAAGACAATAAAAAGAAATATGCTGGAAAACTGGAAAAATGCACAAAAAAAAAAAATATTCAAATTTCCTAAAATATTTGAAAAAAATGGTATTATTAGAATGTTTACTAAATGCTGGGTTTATTATGTTGGCAAGGCTGCGAAGTTGTTACAATTGGGACATACCAAAACTGTTAAATCAACCAATAAAACAGCCTCAAAACAGCTGCTAATCTGCAAATAGACGATATGTGACCCTGGACCACAAAACCAGTCACAAGGGGCAATTTTTTGAAATTGATATAATCTGAAAAATGAATAAATATGCTTTCCATTGATGTATGGTTTGTTAGGATAGGACAATATTTGGCTGAGATACAACTATTTTTGTTATTTTTGTTAAGTTTTGATATATTTACAGCAGGAATTTTACTAAATATCTTCATGGAACATGATCTTTATTTAATATCCCAATGATTTTTGACATAAAAGAAAAATCGCTAATTTTGACCCATACAATGTACAGTATTGTTGTCTATTGCAACAAATAGGCTATACCTGTGCAACTTATGACTGGTTTTGTGCTCCAGGGTCACATATATCCTGCATTGAAGGAGGGAAGGAAGGAAATTCACCACTAGGAACCTCAACAGCTTGCGTTTCACCTCCAAAACCTCACGATTTCGCATTGAACTCTGCATTGAATGTCAACAACAGCGAATAAACAGTTTATGGGTTTCTTTTTTAGTTTACAAGCTGCAAAAACGGTGGTTTTTCTGTGGTGCAGGAGGAGAAATTAATTGAAATGCTACTCGGAATATAACTATATCGGTCAACCACCAGTTGAAATTACAATTGCAATTTTGTTTTGATATACAGTCTATCCTGCACATTTTTAAATACCTCTCTCTCTCTCTCTCTCTCTCTCTCTCTTTTTGCAGACCCACTGTTCCCCCCTAGAGAGCAGCGAGCCAGGCGCTCAGTGACAGATGGCACAGCCTCCTCTACCCCCCTTCTTTACACACACCGGCCTATCGCCTGCCCCCTGTACTGCGGCAGATCACTGACATTCTGTCTCATTAGAGCCCTGCTAATTACCACAGCCTCTTCCAGGAGCGAGAGAGAGACATACAGACACAGAGAGAGAGAGAGACAGGTCACTCTGAGGGAATGGCTCTGGGTTCTAAAGGGCTTGTCATCTGACAACAGGGGCCGTGATTGTATTCACCATCAGAGGGTGAATACACAACTCCCATAATGCCCTTCTTCTCTCTATTCTCTCAGCCCCAGCAGAGCTCTGTGAATGCCAGTTCAGCGCTGTCATGTCTGTATTAGTGGTGTTTGCTCAGTCATACGTCACTTTCACTATTGCTCATATTCAAAATTAGGGAATTTAACAAACCTCTAAATCTACTCGACATGAAATCAAAACTGAACCTTTTTATGTAATATTACATGTTCCTGGTACTATTGTGAATGATTCATCAGTGCATGTTATTCCAAAATATTTGTTAAATATTTGTATGTATTTTCTCATTTTTAATCTTTAAATTAAACTGTAAAACTATAAACGTTCTCTATTTCATCCTTTATTTATTTTTTACTGCTCCTTCCATATCCCTGGTTCTATTCTGAAATGTCCATGATTAAATTTATGATTAAATTCTTAATATTTTTTTTACTAACAATTATATCAAATTATTTTTTATTCTAATATATTATTAGAATTAAAAATTATCTATTTAACATTTTACTTGATATACATTAATATTCCAAAGTTTGGAGTCAGTAAGATATTTTTAAAATAATAATTATTATAGTTTTATTCAGCAGTGACACAATAATTTTTATCAAAAGTGACAGTAAAGCCATTTATAATGTGACAAAATATTTCAAAATTTCTAATATTTCTATTCATCAATAAATCCTGAAAAAAATGTATCATGGTTTCAACAAAAATATTAAGCTGATTTCAACATTGGTAATAATAATAATAGGAAGAAATGTTTCTTGAGCAGCAAATCAGCATATTTGAATGATTTCTGAAGGATCGTGTGACACTGAAGACTGGAGTAATGATGCTGAAAATTCAGCTTTGATCACAGGAATAAATTACATTTTAAAGCATATTCTAATAGAAAGCAGCTATTTTAAACTGTAATAATATTTCACAATATTACTGATTTTACTGTATTTTTGGGGAAAGGAATGCAGCCTTGGTAAGCATAAAATACTTTTTTCAGAAAGAAGAAAAAAAAAAGTCTTACCTTATCTTAACTCCTTAAAAAAATCACTAGATTATGTAAGAAAATCAGTTATGAACAGCACTTCATGTTGACCTTAAACTTACATTCATAAATTGTGCCATATGGATGATACTTCAAATAAAACCTATAATCGGACAAGCGAAAATATCCTGCACTGAAGGAGGGAAGGAAGGAAATTTACCATTAGGAACCTCAACAGCTTGCGTTTCACCTCCAAAATGTCACGATTTCACGAACTCTGCACTCGACGTCAACGAGAGCGTACAAATAAACTGTTTATATGTTTCTTTTTCAGTTTACAAGCTGCAGAAACGGTGGTTTTTCTGTGGTGCAGGAGGAGAAATTAATTGAAATGCTACTCGGAATATGAAAGTGCCACCAAATAGATAAAGCCTGGCACTCACGTCCTGTATGGATGTGTGCCCAGAGAGGGGGACGACATGGCGCCGATCCAGTGCCCATCCCCCAATAAACAGCACACACACACTCATTTACACCACAGCCGTACACGCGGCCACATGAGTAAGCAGGTACGCACACTCACACACACATGCGACGGTTCTCTTTAACCCCCTCAAACTACTGTTAACGGCTTTAAAAGCCCAGGGGACGAGCGCTGCGCCTCCCATCTCCATGGCTCTTGTTGAGGGCAGAGCTGGGCCGAGCCTGGAGCCCCATGGCTGCGGAAGCCAAACCCGTGGCCTGTGCCAGATCTCTAGCGTGTGCTGCGGCCAGTGCTGCTGCAGTCTACCTCCGCTACGGATGAGGATTCCTGCACTGATGGACGCGCCAATTAATCCGACACGCCACGGAAGATAACCATACGGCAAAACGCCTCCCACCACATGCCGTCCAGGACCCCGAGGTCCTTCAGCCAGGCAGGGGGCGAGAGGGACAGACACAAACACAGTCCATTTACTAACATTAATTAACTATATTTGAACTAATTGTGAAAAATACTTTATTTATTAATCTTAAAATCAAAAGTTGTATCTGTTAATATTATTTAATGTGCATAAGCTAACATTAGGGCCCTATAAAATCTATTCAGTTTTGTTTGTTTATTTATTTACTTCCTATTATATTATATTATATTATATTATATTATATTATTGTCTTTTAAAATGTATACCAAATGCAATTATCAATCAAATGAAATTATGAAATCTGGTTTATTTTTCCCAAAATCAGTTTTATTTTTTCCCAAATTCAGTGTTTTCGGTTTCAATTTTTGATTTGATTTAATACAAATTTATTATTTAAAACTGTGGTAATTAAATGAGCGCATAAACGATTTAACTGATATTTTAAATGTAATTAAATGAAATTATGCAATCTGTTTTTTTTCCCCAAATTCAATCTTATTTTTTCCCAAATTCTGTTTTCAGTTTTATTTTTTTTCAGAATTCTGTTTTATGATTTAATACAAATTCAAATAAAACAAAACCGGTGATAATCACATGAATCCATAAAACTTTAAAAATGTCATTGATCTTTAAAAAATGTAATCAAATAAAATTGTCTATGATTGTGTGATATTCCTCAACAAATAATGTTGTAATAACTATATTATTGTTGTTATTACTTTTAGAAGTACATTCTACTCTACAATACATTTCTGTCATAATTTCTTCAAATTAAGCCAAACTTATATTTTGGCAGGTTGTGGTAAAACTTTGAGTTTTAGTTAATGCATTAACTAACAGGAACTTACTGTAAAGTGTTACCCAGTTTGTCATCCTACTTAGTTCAGAAATCATAAATTGTACTTCAATCAGAATGCATTTCATAATTTTTTTCTTTGCCATTTTACATTCTAAAAAGACAAGAGACAAGACAAAAGACATCATTCGTATATTGTTTTGGCCTGTTATAAACTATAGAAAAATTATTATTATTATTATTATCATTTAAAAATATATATATATTTATTTCATACACTATCATTCAAAAGTCAGTAAAAAAATTGTTGTACAAGAAATTAATTCAACAAGGATGCATTAAATTGATGACAGTAAAGACATTTATAATGCTACAAAAGTTTCTATTTCAAATAAATGCTGTTCTTTTGAATTTTCTATTCATCAAAGAATTAAACGATTTGATTATGGTATCCACAAAAATATAAAGCAGCACAACGGTTTTCAACATTGATGATAATCAGAAATGTAGCTTTGGCTTGTGGCCTCGTAAAATGACTAAAAGTGTATTTTCAGACAAGAATGATCACTATTCTTCATTATAAGCACCCAAAATGCGACCAAACTGACCGGTCACAGTGAAAACGTGCAGTAATCACGGTCGATACCAGTCGACTTTCCTCTACAATCCTTCAATCGTCACGCCTCAATTGGAAAAGAGTTTCCCCACCGCTAATTACGACACCGCAGCGGCCGTTTCGTAACTACGATCGCTCGGCGCCGGCACCGGCCGGACATTCAGCCAGCGGCCCCCGTGGGCCCCGCGGAGGGGGCTGGGAACGGGAAGGAGGGGGTACCAGCTGCCCGGGGAGCGCACATTACGAGATGGAGCCGGAGATAAGTGCTCTCCCAGGCCCCTTTTTCAGCTGCGTAATTAGCACAGTTCTTATCTGCTGCTCAATTCACATTCACACCAGCCATGAATGGAGCACACAGGCTCAGGCAGAGAGGGGGCTCTTTTCTCTCAGAAGAATCTTACGCGAATAAATGCCCCGGTTTGTCTTTTCTCTCCTCCACCCTTCTCGGCTTTGAACTCCCTTCGACAAAAACAGTGGTTTGTGCATCAAACTGTAATTTGGTGAAACAAAAGTATCTGGCACCGTAATCAGTGCAATCAGCAAAAACCTGCTGATATTTCTAGATCATTTAGGGCTTTTATTCGCGTTTTCCCCCCCATCAGATGTAATTGTGAAAATCTTTAAGTGTGCACATAGATATGTGAAACCTTTAATAATAGGGCTCGCCTTGCGTTTCTTTAATTAGTTTTAATAGGCTAAAACAGACGGTAATGTCTCTCACAGAGGCCTGTATTCAGCAGAAGGCTGTTCGCTATGTGAGATAACGGTGTGGTCGTTGCACAGCTGAATTATATAAACACATTTGTTTTATGTTGCAACACTGTCTGCTGTTCGCAAACCCACAATAAAGTGGCGCAAGTCATTACGGCGCTGCGCTACCTGCGAGGCTTAACAAAGCTCTCCTTTTACGCTTTTATCTCGCTATCTGAGCTTTCTGTAGACTGTACACAGAAATGTTTGACAATGTTTTGTCAACCGGACGAGCGCTTTGAGCGTGACAGGCTAGTGAAAGTCGAAGTCGGAGGTCGGTCGGGGCGGGTCGTACCTGGCTCTTCGAGGCGGCGACCTTGGCGAACATGGCCTGGGACACTTTGGCCCTCTTCATCTCCTGCTGGATCTCGTCGTAGATGGAGGAGTTGATGTTTAACACGCAGTTCTCCGATTTCCCGTTCCACTCGGAGGACAGAGGGCTGGGCTTCACCTGAGCAAAGAGGAAGAAAAAAGTTAGGCAGATGGATATACTTATTACATTTTTAATGCACCTGTCAAACAACATGGTAAAAATAAACAAACAAACAAATAAATAAATAATAAAAAAAAAATAATAATAATATTATTTCATATACCATTGTTCAGAAGTTTGGAGGCAGTAAGATAGATTTATTAATTTATGAATGAATGAAATAAATGAATAAGTTTTTTTCAGCAAGGATGCATTAAAATGATCAAAAGTGAAAGTAAAGACCTTTATTTAGTCACAAAAGATTTCCATTTCAATGATTCATCAAAGAATCCCCCCCCGACCAAAATATTTATTGCAGTTCCCATAAAAATATGAAGCAGCACAACTGTTTTCAACATTGATAAGAAATAATAATCAGAAATGTTTCTTGAGCAGCAAATCAGCATATTAGACTGATTTCTGAAGGATCATGTGACACTGAAGACTGGAGGAACGATGCTGAAAATTCAGCTTTGCCTCACAGAAATAAATGAAATTTGAAAATATATTAAAATATAAAAGTTATTTTTAATATTTAGTTTTAGCAAATAAAATGCAGCCTTAGTGAGCAGAAGAGACTTCATTCAAAAACTTTTGAACAGCATATATATGAAATAATAATAAATTTAAAAAACTATCATTTTTAATAATAATAATTCTTTTTAATATTTAAAAATTTTATACAATAAAAAATATTATTATTACTATTATTATGCATTCCCATTTATTTTATTATTATTTTAGCTCATTTTTAAATAATATATATGTACATAGGTATATAATCAAGGACAAAATCATGCATAACTTTCTGCATAAACAATGTACCATATGTGCACTCACAGGAGAGATGCCCACTGGAATTCTGGGATTCCAGTCTTCTGGTCTCATATTGTTACACTCCTCTCTTCTGGGCTGTGAACACACACACACACACACACACACACACACATATGTAAAACAACTGGTTAAAATAACACTTCATCAAATCTAATCAGAATACTTTAGTAACACATGATCAGATTTGTATCACCGCAGCACTGATTTCTACAGCAAAACGACTTGCAAACATGGCTATAACTTTTTTTTTTAACATGAAGGGGCTCAAAACTGCCACCGCAGGACCGTTGAAGAGGCTGTCAGTGGCACCTACAGCAGTCAATTACATGTAAAGCATCAGTGTCTAGGCTGAGTTATTTTGTGACCATATCTAATAATAAAGGGATGAGCGTGCGCAAACTTGCACACACTGTCTGACGATCCATTAACGTATGTGGGAAACATACCTTCGCATCTGTTTTTATGGGCGTCATAAAAGCCTTGCAGCGCTGCAAGACGTGCCACCCTGCTGATTTACAGCAGAAAATATCCTGCGAACATCTCACTCATATCTGTCAGCATCAAGCTGCCATGCACCCAAAGACTTCCCTCTACCTGGGCCTGCTTTATCACATATATTTTTATGCAAAAAGGCCAATGACGGACAAAGCGTTATCTTCGTTTATCTATCTATCGTTATGGTATGTTCAACAAAAGACAACAAAGTTCATCTAAACATACATATAAACGCATCAAGTATTTGTAATAATATTTATAATATGATATTTTTTAATGCTTTTCGCTGCCTAAGTAGAATGTTCCAAAGCAGTTACTAATGAGGCTCCATTTCAGTTAGGATGCTGCCTATGCAGCAAGGAAGCACACTATGTTTTGGAACACAGCCATTATATGTCAAGCAGTGCATCGATATTACCTTTGATTCAAAATTTCACCAATTTATACAAATATCATCAGATAATGGAGACTTTTGCCGAGCTCTGTACGAGACTGACGAATTAGGCGCAGTTGCTGAATAATCAGGTTACAGAACCATCTGATAATGGGATCTGAACAGGAAAGCAGCATCTGGTTTGCACACACACACACACACACACACACACACACACACACACTAGGACATGATGCACGCAAGCGCACACACAAATGCGTGCACACTTGAGTGAACACTGATGACATTTCGGTCTTTACACATTCTGTGTGTGTGAGGGAGTTTTTCTCCTGTATAAAAGAGCCTCCTCAGTCCATCACACACAGGAAGGCTTTGTGTCCGATCCACTAAGACACACTCAACTGCGTTTGAAGGAGGCTCTGCATACCTTTCCGGCCCTGCTTGAAGAGTTCGGAGTGAAAGAAGCGCTTCCTGAGATCTTTCCTGCACTAAACGTTTCCTCCAAAGTACAGATGCATTGATGTACCGACACTTTTGCATTGGTAATCGACAATAACTGTACAGAATTTTAATAATAAAGGTGGTGCATTTCATATTTGAATAAAAGCACCTGCTAAATGCATAACATTTGCAATGCATAAATGTAATATTTCAAGCTGCTGCTAAAACTGCTATTAATAACAAACCATTTACAGGACAAATCAAACTTGTATCACAAGTTTTCTTAAATGTAACGTTTAAATATGCAAAAGAGGCCTTATATAATTAAATATGCATTAATTGGCATAAGATTACAGAACAGAAATCTGAACATTGGATAAAGCCAGTTTCAAAATTGTTTTAATTTGTTGACATTAAAGGTGACATTAGAGTTAAAGATTTATGCAGAGGGGATTTTGGATATTTAATTTTATCACTTCATAAGTCAGCCAAAAAAAAATGTTGGCAACAGCCAGAAAAAAAAAAATCATTTTCACCATGTTTCTAGGCATAAAGTTTAAATGTGTACATTTTATGCCTAGAAATATAAATAAGAATATAATTGTAAAGTGAAGATTTCTGGCTCATTTTGAGAAAACATCCTTTAAAGACATGTACTGTCATTAAAATTTACAGCCACAAATAGTTTAAATGTAAGAAATAAACATTTAAAATTTATATTTGGGATGTTTTCTTTTCACTAGGCTTAAAGCTGATAGACAAATAAACACATCTCAAAATTGACTAGTGCCTGAAAACAGACATAAAATGGTCTTGCCAGTAATGTCTTGCATTTGAAAATGCATTGTTTCCCTCTGTATCAATGCATCTGTACCTGACTGCATGTCAGCCATGATTTGTAAACACAGAGTTCAAGTTGTGGGGTTGTAATGGTGTCCTTGTGGTTGTGTGTTTGTATAAACCATAATGTGTGAGCTCCTGATCAACACATTACTATAAAGCACTGTCATTTAAAGCCACAGTGCATCATTTCTGGGCCACTGGCCACACCAAACACAACTGGCAAAAAATGGCCTTTATCAAACAGGTTTCCCCAGTCTTCCATTGTTAGTACAATCTTGAACTATTTTCTTGTGAGTAAAGCTGCGGAGTAATTCTGATATTAAAATGAAGTCATTTTTCCTGCCTCCTCAGGAATTTACGCATTCAATTCCAGTGTGTACAAAGAAAATACTCTGACGATGACTGATGAAAAACATACCTTAGCTAATCACTCATTATGCTAGTGAGTGAGAGCATGCTAAATATTTGTGCTGAAACTGAGTCTGAGTGTTCAGTTCCACCTACATTTACATAAGCGAGAATACAGAATTGATTTAAATTCAACATGACCCCATTTACCTTGTTAATGCATGTTTGTGGTCTTACTGTGAATGAATTATCAGTGCAAGTTATTCCCCCAAAAAATTTTTATCAGTATTTTTGCTTTGCCTTCCAGTAAAGATACACATCCTTAAAGGGGTCATATGATGCTGCTAAAAAGAACATTATTTTGTGTATTTGGTGTAATCGCATCATATGACCCCTTTAAATCAACATACATTTTCTTGAGAAGAAAATTGGAAAAATATAAACAAGACAGAAATAAGAGAGATCATATTTAAGTCTGTCAGATTGATGCATAAAGCTAGAAAAAAAACATTTGCCCACAGAGTAAGGAAAATCAGCTTAATTCAAGATATATTCTCTCTGTCTTTGATTAGTAAAATGTATCCCAATAAATGTATTTAGTTTTAAGGATGTATTTTACATTTATATTTTGTATATTTGACATTTTCATATTTTAAATGAGACTTTATTTGTATATTTTCTGTTTTAATTTTAGTTAATATTCTTTTTTTTTTTTTTTTTGAGTGTCTGTCACTTTTATTTTATAAAAATAAGACAGAGAACCCATTTAAATCTGTTAGATTTATGCATAAAACAAGGGGGAAAAACATCTGGCAACAGAGTAAGAAAACTTTATTTAGACTTTATTTTCATAATTTGTGTTTAGATTTTTTGTTAAAGTTTTAGCAGTTTTGTTATTTGTCATTTTTTATTAGTTTTGAGTTTTTCTAAGAGAGATAACTTATTTAAGATTTAACCATAAAACATAAACGTTCAAACAGAGTAAGAAAAATGAATCTAACTCAAGATACAGTCTGTTTTTTTTTTTCATTTTTATAAAATTATAAATAAACAAGACAGAGAACCTATTTAAATCTGTTAGATTTATGCATAAAACAAGAAAAAAAACATTTGCCAATGGAGTATCTGGAGTATCTGTCTTTGATAAGTAACATTTATCCAAATAAACTGATCTCATTTTAAGGATGCATAGATATTTTAACTGGAAAACAAGACAAAAATACAAAAGAAAAACAATTAGTTTTTGCCTTGCATCAAGGGTTGCAACCCTACAGCTCACATTTTACTCTACAAAGTACAAAAAAGTTGACCTTTCAACACCTATTCAAGTGTGATTGTGAGCGTGTTACCTGTACAGGGCGTGTGGGAGGGGTGCTGATGAGGGGCGCGGGGCCCATAGCAGAGGCCGCAGTCAAGCTGCGCTCCCTCTCATCCTGGTAGATGCGATCGCGCTCCACTTCCGGTAACTGCAGGAAGTTCTGCATCGCTCGCAGGTTGACCAGGAGCGACTGAGACGCTATCTTGGGGTCTTCCTCTTTTCTAAGAATCTCAGAGAGAAGACCCTGTGAGAGACACAGAAATACATGCATCGGCCTCTTAGCAAAGAGCAATCAGTTCAAGTGCAACAATTAAAACATTCTCTCCACTCCATCTGTGACAAAGCAATTGACCCGTCGATAAGCTCCGCCCACCTGAATATCCAATAGGAATTAACTGGATATTTCTGTTAAAAGTGCTTTTCAGTAAAATATGCTCATGCAGTGCTAATAAAGTAATGGATATTATAACATTACAAAGCCTTTCTTTAAAAAGAAGTTCAATTATACCGCAATGTCATTAAAACATTAGCAAAAAATATTTAAAAAAATAAACAGCATAATAGTTTTCACCATTAATAATCAGAAATGTTTCTTAAAGCAGCAAATCAGCATATTAGCATGATTTCTGAAGGATCATGTGACACTGAAGACTGGAGTAACAATGCTGAAAATTCTACTTTGCATCACAGGAATAAATTACATTTTAAAATATATTCAATCCGAAAATACTTATTTTAAACTGTAATAATATTTCAAAATTTTAGTGCATTTTTGATCAAATAAATCTGACTTTCAAAACCACTAAAAAATATTACCGACCCAAATCTTTGATCAGTAGTGTACATTAGAAAAGAGAAAAAGCTAGCCTGAAAATCTGGTAGACGGCAACAGTTGCTAGGCTAGGATTAGTCAGTTACACTTTCAGTCAAATACTATCAAACACCATCAAGGTTGATGCACTTTGCATAATAAAGTCTAAAAATGGGCCACCAAACCCACAATCGTTTTGACTCTGAGACGCCACGGCATGCCATCACAAGCAGCCATCATTCACGTGTGGGGGAAGAATGTACAATAAATATTTAAGGGCTCTGTGGAAACAAAAAAAATGCAGGTTGCAAATTCTTCCCAGCGCAACTAAATGCCAATTTGTGCAAACACGCCTGTCATGACGCGGCCCCTGATTCCTATAGATTCCTATCGCTCTAACACAACATC
Source organism: Sinocyclocheilus rhinocerous (assembly GCF_001515625.1). Taxonomy (NCBI): domain Eukaryota; kingdom Metazoa; phylum Chordata; class Actinopteri; order Cypriniformes; family Cyprinidae; genus Sinocyclocheilus; species Sinocyclocheilus rhinocerous. The sequence goes on from NW_015630978.1 coordinate 143,621, forward strand.
AAAGTCACTTCCTGCCAAACAGGGGTTTTATGCAGAACGTCGCGAGACATTATCTTCCCGTTGTCTCCAGCAACAGTCGCTCATGCGTGCTGCGGTGACAGTCCGCGGCCGAGCCAGCCCCCACCCCCCGCCGCTGGCACACGGCCAGGTACGTCTCTCTTTGTCTCACCTGATGATGGCAGACAGTCGTCAAGGCGGGGCTGTACTAATAACAACTAGTGAAAAATCCGCACAATGCTGAGTTTGTCTGACAACTTTCCCTGTATTTGCAAGTGTGTTTGGGTGCTTTCATGTATTGATACAGGGACAGAGTATTGTGATATTTTACTTCACAATATGGTACAGATATTATCACTGCCAAAACTTTTTTCCACCAGTGTAATTTTAATATCACTCATAAACTATTAGAATTTGTTAACATTTTTATGTCGATTTTTTTTTAATGTTTTAATTTAAAATTTTAGTTACATTTTTTTTGTAATTTTGTGTAATTTTTTGTCATATCAGTTTTTCTTCTTTTTTTAAAAAATGCTTGTATAGCATTTATGAAGTTTTATTATGAAGTTTTTAGCTTTAGTCTTTTAGTATTATTTTAGTATTTTAACTTAAATTAAATGAAAATGAGAAATGCTGCCTTGGCAACTAGCTGAAATAAAATAATTTTTTAATACTTTTTTTTTTCCAAGTAATTAACTGTTTTTAGGGTTTTGGTTTTAGGTAACAACAATAACCCTAGTTTGCACAATAATATTTTGAGGAAAAAGTACAGTGATGTACTAAATGTTTTTTTTGTAAAAATCCAAACTCAAACTGAGTTAAAATTGCAGTTTTGTAGTTTCAAAAGATTTTCTTTTGAAATAAATTAATCATTTTATTTTTGCAAGGATGCAATAAATTGATCAAAAGTGACAGTAAACGCATTTACATTGTTATAAAAAAAATATATTTCAAATAAGCACTGCTTTTAACTTTGTTCATGAAAAAATAAATGCATAAATAGAAAAGTTAGTTTAAATTGTAATTTCACAATATGAATGTTTTTACTGTATTTTGTCTTGCTGAGTATTAGAGACTTCTTTCAAAAAAAAATCTATTTCAAATAAGCACTGCTTTTAACTTTCTGTTCATGAAAGAATAAATGCATAAATAGAAAAGTTAGTTTAAATTGTAATTTCACAATATGAATGTTTTTACTGTATTTTGTCTTGCTGAGTATTAGAGACTTCTTTCAAAAAAAATAATCTGACCCTAATTGTATGACAATTTTTAATAACTAAACAAGAAAAACATCGTAATATTAACCTATCATGAACCAGATATTAATAAATTATCCCTGATGATTTCCACTAGTAGCAGTAGACTCATATATTCATCAGGCAATAATCTGTGGTCATTTTGCCTAGCATCAGATTGAAAAAAAATCAGTTTTCAAATAATTTATAGTGAATTCTCAAATACTTTCAAAACCGTATTTTGCCTATTGAGTGAAATGTGCACACCTCACTCAAATGTGCACAATTTGAGGTATCATTCATGCACAATAACGCAGGACAAGCAGTGAGAAATTAGTTTTTGGTTGGAAAATGTAATAGTTATAATAGTGATGTCTGCCTTAGCTCACACCGCTAATAAGTGTCCTGTCCCAGCTCAGCGCTGACAACAGATTGCGTGCAGTGACGAAAAACAAGGTCAAAGCCATGGGTGTGCGAACTCAAAGATGTGAGTCAGTGATCAGTTACTCCTGCCAGGAAGTTTCTGATTGAAGAATGAGATGCAAGAATGAGATAGAAGTGCTCACTCGCTCTTTGTCCTGACATTTACTGGACGATTGGGTTCTTTGTGTTGATCCCTAAATAAAAGCAGATAAAGCATCTAACTGTGTGTGTTCTGTTGTCACTATATTAGCAAGGCATGGTTGAATTGTAATGATGTACAGAGCGTGTAGTGGCAAGCATCACACGAACATGTCACAGCTGATGTATGGGGCTGGGGCGGAGCTGGGGATATGATTCAGCATTTATAATCGTCAACAAAATCATCTACAAAAACAACATTCTTAATGGCTCTGCTCCAAAACCTAGCAAGCTGCCTTACTGGACACCACCTACATAGAGAGCTGACAGCATCCTAACTGATATAAAACACAGATCTGGATCGCTCTACAGTACATGCTTGGGCTGCACGAAACATCAAAATAAAATCAATTTAAATAAATATGCGCTACGTGTTTCAGAGCGAAGCGCAGCACCGTGTTCATTTACACGCGTGCAGCTGGTTATCTGGTGTTTTCACCGTAAATGCTCCACTTCTGCAAGTGCTGTGAGTTTGGGTCTCCTTTGGAAGCGCAACATGCACCAGTGCCACCCATTTTACTAGATCTGTAATGAAAATCGTTTATAAACCGGACGCCAACAAAGCAGCAGCTTTAAGGGCTCCCTTTCCGCCAAAATAAAAGCTCAATAGATTAAAATGTGAAAATAAAGACAATAAGTGTAAATAATAGTGTTGGTGTAGTGTAACAAATATTATTATATAATTATTTTCATTAAATACTCACATTTAAAAAAATATATATTAAAAATAAAAATACTTTTATTTTAATTTAAATGTTTTTATTAAATAAATCATATAAGTAAAATAAATATGATTCTTATTGTAAGAAACAGTAGGAATATGGCCTATGATAACTTAAGTGTAAAGACTGTTTTTGTTTTTTTTATTTGTTTTAACTCTTTCACAATACGGTTACTGAAAGACATTTGATTTGGTTCTTAAAATGCATATTCACACGTTTTTTCTAAATTGTTCAGGTTGGTTTTCACTCACAAATCTTCAGAGTAAATCATTCTTGAAAGATTCTAGTAATAATCTGGTGAAAATTCCAATATAAATCCCACTATTTACATTACAGAAAAACTAATTATTGCACTCAGTTCTTCTTATTTCAGACTAATCAATATTTTCCAGTATTGAAGACTTTTGTCCACCATTTTGGATTGATATTTTCTACTCTGCTTATTGCAGTGCATTATGGGATTGTCCAAGAGATGATATCTTAGAGCAGCATCAGCATGATGCCGCAAACCTTTAGGAACAACTTTAGCATTGCAAGCACACTATGACACCTTGAACTGCTTCCTATGTATAAGACTTATACATAGAAAAAAAAAAACCTTACCAGCCTCAATTATTTGACAATTTTTATAACTAAACAAATAAATAAATAACTAAAGAAAAAGCATCAAATTAATATGTAGGCAGCTATTTTGTGATCATCTTCGCCCCATGTTTATCTTTTATCTCAAAAGGCACTTTTATTCCAAATATATGATATTTTATAATCCAAATATTCGTACCTGCGTCCTGTTGAAGGCCACACGGGCGAACACGGCCTGGGAGATTCCCGCCCTCTTCAGCTCGTCTCTGACCCACTGGTAGATCTCCAATGAGACCTCGGAGTTGGTGGCCAGCTGCGCGTCCAGCGGTTTGTTGAGCGCGCGGCTGACAGGCGGGTGGTTGAGGTACTGCTGGCTCAGGGACTGCTGGGCCAGGAGACGGTTGACGGCGTACTGCTGGTTGAGGATCTGAGCCATGACGATCTGCTGATTCACCAGCTGGGGGCTGATGGGGGTGGACACCAGGCCGGGGTGCAGGCCGGGGAGCTGAGCGCGGCCGGGGGCCTGACTGCTGTGGGACAGGGGCACCGGGGACGGGGACTGCTCGGCCGTGCTGCCCGGGATGGGTTGCTGACTGAAGCTGAGGTGGTTGGTTCCGGGTGGAGAAAGATCAGACAGACTGTCCATCTCAGCTA
>NW_015630978.1:147770-152014 GCF_001515625.1 Sinocyclocheilus rhinocerous
TATATATATATATATATACAATGCCCATCACCCACTATCATGCCCGCCGCACAACTCCATCACAATCTTACAGATTTTATGGAGTGCAAAAAAAAGCATTATGGCAAATCATCAAAATATAAATATTTCAACAAGAAGATAAAAACCAGATTAAGCGCATGGAAACTCTCCAGAGATATGCACAATAAGCACAAGGACGCAAACATGTGTCTTAACTGACAGCGAGCACAAAGCCGCGGCTGTTCTTTTCAATATCAGCAGAAAGTGAGAGGGAAAGAAAAAAAAACAAACAAAAAAATTGGGTAATAATCAAAGCTCTCCCATAATCCCCCTCATGTTACGGTGTGCCTCTCAGTTGTCTTTTTGGTGTTGAAAACTGCTGGGGGGCACACGCTTTTCCATGCAAATTGAAAAGGTTGGAAGAAAGCGTCCGCGGGCCACGTTTGCAGCGGCGGCGACACAGACAGAGAACCGGAGTCCCTCCTGTGGAATTCGCCACAAAGCAGGCTGGGATTAGGAGCACAATGGAAGAGAGAATGTGGGCTGAGGGGAGGGAGGTAAAACCCCACGGCACGGCGGGCGCTCGCTCTCCAGCCCGGCTGCATTTCAATAGGAGAGACGGCTCGCCACACTCCGCAAGATCTTGCGAGACCGGCCTCTCGCTGACCACTTGCGAAACGCAACTCACTGCGCACCAGTTACAATAGGGAATGCATTCAAGACATGCACTGTATCATTCACAGCGTTCTTTGGGAGTTGGGAACCCATAACCTTGGCATAACTACGCCGTAGTTTTGCATTCCTGCAGTTTAGACAATAAAGCAATGCCAAGGTCATGGGTTCGATTCCCAGGGAATGCACGAACTGATTAAATGTATAACCTGAATGCAATATAAGTCGCTTTGGATAAAAGTCAAGTCAAATGTATTTATGTAGAGCTTCATACAGTACACACTGTTTCAAAACAGCATCACAGCAATAAACAGGAAAATAACAGCCTTAAAAAGGGATAGTTCACCCAAAAAAATCATCATTTACTCACCCTCATGTTGTGTTTTTCTGTCGAGCACAAAATATGATATTTTGAATAATATTAGTAACCAAACAGTTACTAGTAGCCATTGACTTCCATAGTAGGAAAAAAATACTATGGAAGTCAATGGCCACCAGCAACTGTTTGGTTACCAACATTCTTCAGAATGTTTTCTTTAGTGTTCAACAGAAGAAGGAAACTCATACAGGTTTGGAACAACATGAGGGTGAGTAAATGATGACAGTTTTCATTTTGACACCAGGCCGGGGTGCAGGCCGGGGAGCTGAGCGCGGCCGGGGGCCTGACTGCTGTGGGACAGGGGCACCGGGGACGGGGACTGCTCGGCCGTGCTGCCCGGGATGGGTTGCTGACTGAAGCTGAGGTGGTTGGTTCCGGGTGGAGAAAGATCAGACAGACTGTCCATCTCAGCTATAGGTGGACACAAAGAAGATGAAGCATGTTAATAAACAGGGTTTGGCTTGCCTCAATAAAAGCTGCTGATGATGTTAGTCTAAACAAAAGCTCAGTTTTCAAAAAATAAATAAATAAATAAATAAAAATACATATAAATTCAAAAAATGTAAATGACATATTTTCATTTTATATATATATATATATATATATATATATACAATGCCCATCACCCACTATCATGCCCGCCGCACAACTCCATCACAATCTTACAGACAGTATGGAGGGCAGAGCACAAAATATGATATTTTGAATAATATTAGTAACCAAACAGTTACTAGTAGCCATTGACTTCCATAGTAGGAAAAAAATACTATGGAAGTCAATGGCCACCAGCAACTGTTTGGTTACCAACATTCTTCAGAATGTTTTCTTTAGTGTTCAACAGAAGAAGGAAACTCATACAGGTTTGGAACAACATGAGGGTGAGTAAATGATGACAGTTTTCATTTTGGGGCGAACTATGGATTCTTTAATAATACAGAATTCTTCAATTTCAGTTATGAAGCAGTGTAATTATTCAGATCAATTTAGTTCAAGACGACAACTAAATTTATGAAAGCATCTGCCAAATGCATAAAAGTAGATTCCCCGTAACATCCCAGCTACAAGCCCCACCCATAATAATCTCAATGGCTTAAAATCCTGCTGCGCATAATTTTATATTAAACATCAAACTGTGTTCAAAAAGTTCTGATTGGCTGTGATTTTTAGAAAAGCATTTTTTGCATTCAGTGTGGACAGATATATTTCTTATAGCTAGAAACTTGCTTGATTAGGACAAAATGAAACCCCCCCAAAAAAAGAAACCTTTCAAAATAAGGCAATTTGCAATTGCAAAATAAGTATATATGATACACATATGCAAGTTTATACACCTGGACACATACAGTACAGTCACTTAAAGAGTTATATCACTATATAACAAATTTCAAAAGATTGATTGTCTATATATACATATATATCAAAATAGCAGATGTATGTCAAATGTCAAAATAAGTCTCAACTGCTTATATCATTCCAAAATGTAAACTATATTATTGCCCAGCTGTAATCTGCTAAAGCGACTATAAAGCATGAAGCCATTAAGATATTATAAACATTAATATGATTTTCTGTAAAGCTGCTTTGAACAATGTGTATTGTAAAAAGTGCTATACAAACAAATTTGATTTGACTTGGCAGACATTTAGTGTCATAACAAAAGACCAAATTGTTTGTTGGGTTTGTACATTGTGTGTAAGTTTTTATCATGGCAGACTGTGTCATCTGACGCTAATCGTCTTGCTCACGCGGTTCTCGGCCTGCCGTGACAGTGTCGCCGCCGTCAGAATGTGAGCACATTCGCTCGTGAATAATAAGGTGGGGAGGGTTGCGGTGCGTCATGTGACCTACCTAACGTGGTGGCACGTGGACTGTCGTGGAGGACACACGTCCCCAGGTAGCCCTCCAGCTGGGAGGGCTGGCGCACGACTGCGCAGACGAACACACAAACACGCAACACACGCATTCACAGGTGTGGAGAGAGAAAGAGAGAGTGTTAGTGGGGGTAAAAGTGAACGTGTGAACAGGAAACAAGAGGCAGATGTCAAGAGCTGCAGCATAACAACCTGACTGACTGACTGACAGGTGCGTGTTTGAACACTTGAAAAGCTCAAAATCACAGTGCTGTTGATTATTATTTGCATGGCAACGACGGAATTTAAGTCAAAAAGGCTTTTTGTCTTAAACATAGATCTATATTTGACAGATATATGATTATACGATTTTAACTGAATCTAAAGAATAAACAAATGAGGCATATTGAAAATGAGTAGACAAGGAAAAGACTAGATAGACAGTCAGGCAGATATACACAGACATATAAAGAGACAGACAGACAGACAGGCAAACAAATAGTCAATTGATACACAGACATAAAATGGACAGATAGAGATGCAGACAGATCGATCAACAGAGAGATAAATAGTCAAAATAAATAAGTCAGTGAAGCAAATATAGGTAGACAAAGACATAGACAGAGAGACAGACAGCGAGACAGATATACATATATAGACAGAGACAGACAGATCGATCGACAGACGAATAGTCAGATAGATAGACAGGCAGATACAGACAGACAGAGAGACAGTCAGATCGACAGATAGGGAGCTATAGACAGATAGATAGATAGATAGATAGATAGATAGATAGATCGATATATAGTCAAATGAATAGTCAGTGAAGCAAATATAGGTAGACAAAGACATAGACAGAGGGACAGACAGCGAGACAGATAGACAGATATACATATATAGACAGAGAGACAGACAGATCGATCGACAGATGAATAGTCAGATAGATAGACAGGCAGATACAGACAGACAGAGAGACAGTCAGATAAACAGATAGGGAGCTATAGACAGATAGATAGATAGATAGATAGATAGATAATAGATAGATAGATAGATAGATAGATAGATAGTCAAATGAATAGTCAGTGAAGCAAATATAGGTAGACAAAGACATAGACAGAGAGACAGACAGCGAGACAGATAGACAGATATACATATATAGACAGAGAGACAGACAGATCGATCGATAGACGAATAGTCAGATAGACAGACAGGCAGATACAGACAGACAGAGAGACAGTCAGATAGACAGACAGTCAGAAGACAGTCAGACAGAAAGACAGACAGACAGAAAGACAGTCAGACAAACAAAGAAAGAAAGACAGACAGACAGACAGACAGACAGA
>NW_015630978.1:152297-156102 GCF_001515625.1 Sinocyclocheilus rhinocerous
AGACAGACAGACAGACAGATCTCTTTCTTTAGATAGATGTGATTATAATTAATTTTCATTTAGCATTCTGCTTACCTATCATGTCTTTTGTCTTCTTGAAATGTTTATACCAGCGTCCGAATTCTTGACACTTCGCCGCAGACACATTTGCATAGTAAGTGCTGTTAACAATTGAAGAAATCATACTCTGCAAGACAAAATTGTATGCGCTTTTAAAAATGTATGTTTACTCACAGTACAATAACAAAGTCTGTCAAGAAATCCTGTACTACGCACAACTCAGCATTATATGTATCACAGTGGCATATCTTGATCCAAAAAAACATATGCAATGCGATTCATGCACAATTTTTTTCTGTAGTAATATAAACTAGAAAAAATACATGTCCCTTTAACAAATGCCACAGAGTATGAAAGCAGAAGCATCCAGGAGGCTCTGTGAGGCAGACAGCAAAGCAGATGATGCTTTGGGGATTTCTGCCCTATATGAATGCAACTCCTATTCGCAATCTGTTTTCACAGCCGGAGTTGCATGTTGAGACCACACAACGAGTTCACGTCTCCTCGCTGCCCTAACAGCACATTTCCCATTCATCTCCTCTGCTTTTTCTTCTTCTATTTTAATACATTCCACTCCAAAAAAAAAAAAAAGCTGAGATTCTTTTTCATTAAACCCAACACTTAACACCTTAATAGCCCTGGGCTACATAGCGCAGAAATTGTTTTGATTGTTATAAATATTCAAAAGATGAAACCATCTGTTTTTAAATTACAGGTAGGGCAGCTTTATCATTTTTAGAACATGAGCACTTGGGGACTCGCAGGTGGGGAGGAGGGGGGCTTTGCAGCTTACAATAGAGTTTGAGTTTATGGATAACTTCAGCATTCCTGTTTCCAATTGCTCCGATGCATCTTGAAGACCTAGAGATGCGCTCTCAGCATGAAGGCTCCTCAGCGGCAGTTACGCATCTCTTATCAAGAACCATTTTCCCTCTGAAGGGTTCTTGATGTGACTATAAGCTTCTTTGGAGATTTGTTTTTGATGTTGGATTATAGGTTGGTGTATGAACGTTTTTTTCTTCAAAATCATATATGTTCTCTATGACATGGACTTCTATGATATATGGAGTTTAAAACATTCTCTTATGACATCATATATGGACTTTAAAAAGGCTATTCTATGACATCATATAGAACATGATTTTAATTGTTCATCAATGATATGAAGTATGGTATTTAAAAAAGAAATCATAATAAATGTAAAATAGCTTTTCTATGACATCTCGAACTTAAAAATGGTCTTTATGACATCATATGCAACTTAAAAGCATTTGCTTATTGCATAATATGGACATTTAAACTGTTCTTTCATGATTCTTCTGTTCTCCCATACATACAGAGTTACAAAAAAAGAGTTCTCCTATGACATCAAACAGAATTTTAAAAGGCTCTTCTATGACATCATATGAATAACAAAAAAAATTATTTTATATTATTATATGAAATTTTAAATAGTTCAGTTATATCATATGGAGTTTAAAGTTCTCCTGTGAAATCACTTGAAATTTACAAAGGCTCTTCTATATCATATGGATCTGAAAAACATTTTCTTATGGAATAATATGGAAATTGTTCTATGATTTCATATGGAAAAAAAGACTCTTCCACGACATCATATGGAACTTATTCTTACCATGTAAATGTTCTTACTGACATGGAAATTTAAATAGTTCTTCTGTGATTTCATATGGAGTTTAAATGTTAAAATGTTCTCCTATGGCATCATATGGAATTGAATTTTAAATTGTTCTTCCATGATATATATTTAAATTGTTCTTCCATGATATGGAACCTAATGTTCTCTATGGCATCATTCAGAAATACATCTAAAAATGCTCTTCTATGACATCATATGGAACATTTGCTTATTGCATAATGTGGAAATTTAAACTGTTCATATGGAGATTGAAAAAGTTCTCCTATGACATCATAAGGAATTTCAAAATGCTCTTCTATGACATCATATGGAATTCTAAATTGTTCTTAAATGACATGTGGACATTTAAAGGGGTCATATGATGCTGCTAAAAAGAACATTATTTGGTGTATTTGGTGTAATGAAATGTGTTTATGCGGTTTAAGGTTAAAAAAACACATTATTTTCCACATACTGTACATTATTGTTTCTCCTCTATGCCCCGCCTTTCTGAAAATAAAGAATATCTCTTTGGATTTGAGACTTTAGTCTTTGCAACTTTACAGATCTTCTTTATGCACCAAGAGCTTGTAACACTCCAAAGAGAAAGGAAAAATTGAAATCGCATCAAATGACCCCTTTAAATTGTTCACCTTTGACATCACTAAATCTTCTATGGTACACGACTTGATGAAGACTGAGCCTTTTTAAGTTCCATATAATGCTTTAGGAGAACTAGGGCACTACATGGATTTTTTAAAAGGTCCTCCAACAGCATCAGGCACAAAAATTATTTTGGAACCTTTTTCCACCACGAACAGGTGCACAGTTCAGCAGGACCAGCCAGACGAGGTTTAACCACTCACCAAAGTACACATCTCTGTGTACGCTTGAGAAGGACTATTAACCTTTACTGCCAAAGCTTGTGCTGCCGTAGAAATGAAAAGTGTATAACGGCATCCAAGACGAGCAGAAGACCCTTTCCAAAAGCAAGGGCGGAATATGAAACCACAGTGCCATGCTGATAGGAGGCCAGGTTCAAACCGCACATCTGAAGGCCAACTGGCGTTTTAAAATGTCACGGCTTCTTTTATTGCTGATCTCAAACAACAGCCAGGATGGAAGGGAGCTTACAAACAAAACCATAAACTAACAACAGAAGAGAAATGAAATTACCAAGATTTCATGAGTCATCAAAGATCTGTTTGAGATCTGATGTGAGTCAGACGCTCATAGTGGGTACAGTTGACACAGATGTTGAGAAAAGCTCCATTCATTAATCACTCGTCTCAAACTCCCGAGACCCATCCACCGCGTGGATAAACACCTCAGCGTACCGAACGCCAGGAGCCATCAACAGGTAATGGGACAAGCCTCTTTAAAAGATAGCCATCGTGAGGCTTATCGGTGCGCCCAGGAAGTCTGTCACGCCGTTATCGACCTGAACCATCTATCTGGCTTTCCGTCACGGGAGTCTCATGAAAACGCTCCGTATCTAGCCAGGCGCTCACTGTTTGTACTTCCTTCTTACGTGCCATCTTTTAGTCTCCCTGCGGAGGGACTGTTTGCACTGTGCTGGAGAGGTGGGTTAATTCCCCCTCCTTTTCATTTTTTTCTTTAAAAACGTCTTAATTACAGCTTCTTTTTCATCCATTGCATGAGAAAAGGGGAAAAGCCCATGTCAAAACCCGAGCAAAGATGGCATTTGACAGCTATTTGCTGCTATGCAACTACACAGCTGCTCATTCAGGGCCACGGGGTGAGTGGGGAGCTCTATTGTTGCGGTCGTCTGAGGGGACACAGGGGTTAAGTTTGATCACAGGGAAACATACGTGTGCTGAAAAACGGCTGATGAGCGGGAGGGGCCCAGCACAAACCTGGACAGGCAATTTACTTTTCTCCTTTCTCTAGAATTGCACAAGAAAACGGTCTGACGGCAGGCGAATTATATTCTGCTAAAAACAATATCCAAGAACTAGGAATGGGTCAGCTGGTCAATTATTGAGGTCAACTGGTGGGTTTGTTAAACTTTTTATTATTTCATTATTTTTTATAATTTTTATTTTATATATATATATATATATATATATATGTTTAATTTGTATAGCA
>NW_015630978.1:156113-181789 GCF_001515625.1 Sinocyclocheilus rhinocerous
TTGTATAGCACAGCACTTAATAAGGGCACTTTCTAGGTTGCTCAATTTAACCATGCTGTCACTAATATATATTACTAATATATTATAATATTAAAATAAATGTTTCGTTTTTATAAAACTGGCTATATATATATATATACTAAAATGTCAATGTATATATCAATATCAACGTAAATATCAATATCAGATATAAAGATTATAATATTATGACATTTATTATTATTATATTATAATATAATAATATTATGCATGTTATGTAATATTATCATAAATATTATGAGTACTGCTAAATATCATAAAAAAATTAAAATGAAAATGTTTAACTTGAATAGTGCCTTTCCAGAGCTCACTTTTTTTTTTTCAGTAATAACACAATAATAACTAGAAAAACTATAGTCATGGGAAAGCACATGCATGCATAACATCAGTGCATTTGGTTGTTGTTGTTTTTTTGTTTTTTTTCTTTGGCCATTTGGCCGTTTTCTCAGCTTCTCGCACAATGAGTGTTGCGTTAAAGTCAAATGAAAACTACTTCAACTTTGAAAAACATATCAAGACCCCTGATTCAGTTGAAGTCTGTCCGACTTGCTAGTTTTACTAAGAAAAATGTCTGGTTGGTGTATGACAGTCCATCTAATCAACATAATTACATAAGGCTTCCTTTAAGAATGACTAGCCAACTACTCATACACAAAGTTCACCAACTACACTAGAATGAACGGCTCCTGTTAGCATATAAACTTAAACATGCAACATAGCTTTGGAAAAAAGCACTACATTCACAATCCCCATCCATTCTGGCCTAATTCTCCTTCTGATTCTCCATTCATTAACCTTTTCAAGAGCAGGGATTGCCGTTCGGAGTATCAAGACGTCGCTAATCCTATCAAAGTCGGCATTTGTTCTTAAATCGGCCTGATCTCTCCAACTCTTCCTGTTCAACAGCAAGACTGTTCACCTATACAAAAAGGTCACCTCTACTAGGTTACCCATCAAAGACGACCCTAACACAGACGAGGCAGCCTGTTCTAACTGGAGAAGTAACGACTAAAATTAGCGAAAGACACTCCTCCTTCATGCCAGCAAGAGAAATCAGAAACAACAAAAGCAGAAAACTCTCCCCTCCCCCGAAAATTGCAGCACACGCGTGCGGGTCGCCCAGCCTACAGCAAGCGAGCTGTGAGCGGACTCTAATTCAGTGTAAGTACCGGGCCGCTGCTCAGTGGGAATAGCTCACATATGGACTGTAAACAGAGTGATTAGAGAGATGTGGAGCGGCCCAGCCCCTGCGCTGCCTGAACAGCACCCTGGGACTCTTTACATCACCACACACGCACACACCTGCAGGAAAAGAACGGGCTTCCCTGAGACGAAGTAGACTGCGATCGCACCAACACATGAGCTGAAACACTCGCCTTTCCTTGAAATACATTGTGGTTTTAAGGGCGAATCTCATGGAAACATGCCCAGGTCACATTTCACTGCAAAATCGAGAGGGATAAATCATTATCAATCATCAAACCATTTTTAGGACTATTCAATTTTTATGCATTATTTTCAATACTATTAAACAGATTTCCTCCCTCTTATTCTCATTGATGTAATAGTCTGGATGTTTCATGCTTCACTTTCTTCCTGATTATTCTCAAAGGTAATTCTGGTGAGATTTTTTCACCAGAACTCAGTATTTTTTTTTTTATATAACACTTTTTAAATCGGCATAAATTAAAAAATACGGCATAAAGTCTCAAAACTAGTACTATCATGCTGTATAAATACTTTATTTAAAAAGAATCTTTTAGTTTTAAAATAAATAGTTAATTTACATGAAAATTAAGCCTATTTTTAGGACCAATCCTTTTTTAAGCAGATTTTCCCCCTCCAATTCTCATTACTCTAATAGTCTGGATGTTTTACATCTCACTTTTATTGCACTTTTTAAAATCAGCATAATTAAATTTAAAAAAATCAGTATAAAGACTCCAAAACAACACTATCATGCTGTATCAATACTTTATTTATTTTAATACTAAAATGTATTATTTTAATATTAAAGCCCAATTTTAGGACCAAAAATGTTTGCATTATTTTCACCACAATAAAGCTCTTTTCCCCCTCAAATTCTCATTACTGTAACAGTCTGGATGTTTTATGTCTTGCTTTTTTGCCCTAATTATTTTTTATTTTTAAAATCAAAAGTGTTAAAGACTACCATGATGTATAAACACATTTTAAATATTTGATTTAAAAACTAAATTTTTTTTTTTAAATAAATATTTCAAATATATAAAATAAATAATTTTTGTTTTTTTGCATTATGGTAATAAGAACATGAGCTGCAACTGACATAAATATACAGTAAAAACAATGCAAAAAAAAAAATAGGCTTAATTTTTGCATAAGCAACCATAATTCTTTCCACAGATTCTAAGGTTAAAACACGACATGTTGACAGGTTTCGTGAGATTCACCCATAACAGTTCACAGCTTGTAATGCATTATCAAGATCACCGTGGTTGGCCCATTGTTTACCCAACAATACTCGCATTCACAACGGCTAGCACTGCTGCAACAGCATCAAAATAAAGTGCATTAATCTACGGGGATGACAATGGCTATTGATTTGGATTTCTATGGCAATTCTGTCCATTTCCACTCTATCAAACTCTGGGCATTTGAAAAGGGACACTTGCAATCTTGGCAACTAGACGTGGAAGGCTCCAGCACCTGTGATAAGGGACATTCTTTTGCCAGAGAGCTCTGGTTCATGTCTTTGAGTAACTCCTTGAGCGCATTTCTTACTGTAGAGTGGGTCCACTGCTCTGGAGGAAGGTCTTCCAGTTTAGGACAACTGCAGGAAGGGATAGAACAAGAGAGAGATGGAAAAGGGAAACAAAAGAGAGAGAGAGAGAGAGGACGGTGAGCACTGGGCTTTGCTTTCCTGCTGCAAGCGTCCCTCTAAGACAGACAGATTTCATTTGGCGCATGAAGCAGATGCATCTGGAGTCTCTCTCTCTCTCTCTCCTGATTGTTCTGATTAGTTAATTACTTTATACAACACATCTGCTGTATTGATGCATGAATTATACATCAGCTGCATGTGGCGACTATTATTTCACGTTACTTCTACCTTCCTGCCTTGATGTGCTTGCTAAAACAATTTAAGGTGTTTCCATCTAGATTTCGATGCTAGATGCATTAAAAAGGACCAGCATCCACTCTCATTTAAATACTTTATTTAAAAGAAAAAAAAATCCAGTATTTAGAACATTTATGCATGTGTTGGGGGAAAAAATCCACCATCAAATCAACGGAGAAAACACAGCTGCATTCAGGGTGTCATTAATGAACGCTTGTTCAATAGGACGCAATAAACGGCAAGCTGCCAAGAAAATAGCGCAACACTCCATGCAAAAAAAAAAACAACATTCAGAGATGTTCAACGCCAGCATGCTATGAAAATTAAAGCTAAGGCCGTCATTTCTGCGCCACTAGTGTGACAAAACGGAACTGCAAAATCAATCAGACAAACAGATTTGACTAACTAGATGAATGAGCGAATATCTGTTTGACTGACCAATGGCAGACAGGGAAACCTGTTTAGTAACACTGACGGAACACCAAACTAAACATATCACAATGATATATAGTCATTATTATTGTTTTGTATGTGCGTGTACATACATGCATATATATACCTGTATATACATTCAGTTTGAATGAAACATGAACTAAAAATATGAATATAAATATAAAAATATGCAAAACAAAAATAGGAAATATTGTTTAAAAAGCTTGAAAGAAAATCACATTTTTTATTGTATGATTCATACTTCAATGTAAATAAATGGCTTTTTATGGTAAAAGAAGCTGACGCTGCAAGTAAAAATGACATTCTTAGTCTTGAATTTATGTTATAAAAAAGGCTTCCCGGATTAATAATTAAATATTGATGGTTTCGTAGTTCTTTAAAACACTGGAGTAATTGGATGAGCGGTAGTACTGCTGTAATGTGCAATTAACACGTCCATGTTTGCACATAGACACACACACACAAAGAAAAGGAGAGACTGGATCCGTGTGAGACAGCCACACAGCCTCTGGAGACGACACAGAGACAGACAGATGTACATGGATGTCTACAGAAAAAGGAAGAGGTGTGTCTGCGTGTGCCCACAGCAGTGGCTTGTGGGAAAAACAGCACTGTATGTGGCGGCACTGTGGCTACAGTACATGGGAAACACTGACCTGTGTAGCTGGATTTTCAGCGTGACCACATGGTACACATCCTGTAACATGTCCGCCACTGTGGCGTCGGGTGCATCCGTCACGTAGGAAAGAGGCACGGGGTTCCACTTGCCCACCTGAATCAGACCTGCGGTGAGGCGACACCATTTACCACAGTCAGACACTCACACGACAGCACACGGTAATGAAGGACTGCACATTTCTATTAGCTCTTCACAAAAAAAGGCAGCTACGATACTTTTATAAGCACTATTTGATAACCATATTCTTGCACCATGCTTCTAAATACTAATTTGTATAGTAGCATACTTCAAAGAATACCATGGTATTACCATCACAGTGATGTCCGTTTTGAGTTTTCGCTCAAAATCTAGTGAACTGCCTACATTTATAGCAATCTCCTTTTGCAGGCAGCAACACATGAATCTCATAATGCATTGCGACAGGGTTAATTAAAAAAAGAGTATCCAAGATGGCAAGCGAAATGAGAGAAATGTTGGTTATAAATACAGTTAAGGCCAAAATATAATTAAGATTGACAATTTTAACTAATATTTGTGCATACTTTTTTTATATAAAATACTGTCGTTTTTTAATGCGTTTGAAATAGGTTTCTTAAGCTCACCAAGACTGCATTTATTTGATCAAAATTACAGTAAAATCAGTAATATTGTGAAATATTATTATAATTTAAAATAACTGTTTTCTGTGTGAATATGTTTTCAAATGTAATTTATTCCTGTGACACAATACTGAATTTTCAGCATCATTACTCCAGTCTTTAGAGTCACATGATCTTTCAGAAATCATTCTAATATGCTAATTTGCAGCTCGAGAAATATTTCATATTATATTCAGTGTTGAAAACAGTTGTCCTGCTTCATATTCTTGTTGAAACTGATACTTTTTGTCAGGAGTGATGACTAGGAAGTTTAAAAGAACAGCATTTATTTGAACTAGTAATCTTTTGTAACATTGATTACACATGTCTTTACTGTCGCTTTTCATCAGCTTAATGCATCCTTGATAAATAACGGTATTCATTTCTCAACATTTCAGCAGTACTGATTTATGAATATCACATGAACTTAATCACACATTATAATGCCAAACTCTACTGAAATCAATTTGTCGAGTCTTTTGTGAATAGCTCTATTTGTATGAAACTTGTATGTTGACTTGTTGGTTTTAAAACACAGTCATGGTCCTTCTAAAGTTTATTTTTATGGTAATACCATGGTATTTTTTATACAAGGTTGCAAAACAGCATTCTTTAAAAAAAAAATATTGCTCGACCATATGTTGTCTGTCGACTGGCACTAAATGGGTAACAGAAAAAATAAGATCCAGAAGATCCAAAGAAAAAAAGAAATGATGATGGACAGCAGGCAATAAATTACAGGCTGAAGGCTACGGCTCTTAAAATAGCCCCCAACTCCATAAAGCGAGCAATTAGAAACCGCAGGCCCACCTCCACACTCGTTCCCATTGAGAAAAGTGTGATTACAGAGAGCAGGAGGTGCACCTGTGTGTTCCTGCCTCTACCCACAACCCCCCTGACCTCGGCATCAGGTCAGCCCGAGCAGAAGCATGCATGCACCAGAACACAGCCAACAAATCACTCCAAAAATATCTCTGTTTAGCCTCCAAAAATACCCGAGCATCTGCCCGGCATTTTATGACTCATGATTCTGATCTAACGGCAAAAAAAACAAAACAACACACATTCTGGATGAATAGGTATCGCCGTGCACCATGTGTCTGTACGCCATGTTTAGGATGATAAAAACACGCCGTACCTTTAGCCTGTGCAGCCGAACTGTGCGAGTAGCCCAGGGAGAGCAGGGCCATCTCGATTAGCTGGTTGAAGAGCATGTCCTTCCTGACCAGAACGAACTCAGCATGTTCCTCTTTGCTGTCAAACTCGATGGGGCTCTCGTAGTGCTCCACCACACAAAACACTGGCAGCATGTTACCTAGCAGAAACAAGAGAGCAAGCTTTACACCGCTGCATAGAGAGCATGCAACACAACAGGGAGATGCTAAAATGCCACAGACTTTGAACAAGTGTTATTTCTGTTGCATATTCATGCAAATGCAAAGAATACTTGAGCGAAAAATAAAGTTGTTTTTAATGATAGCACGTTGCTATGTGGTTGCTAGGGTGACAATTAAAAAAAAACTTGAATCCTAAGCATAGGCAATATGAATAATAATGACATTTGCCTTTGCATGCAACCTCCAATAACACCACGCTGATTCCAAAAATAGGAATCTCATCATATTTTTCTTACAGAATTATTTTGTAGCATTTTTGCTTTTGACAAGCATTTGTAGGGTGGAGAAGTCTTGTTTTGTCCCTTAATCAGCAGAAAAGTCACTACAAAAACATGATTCCTGTTTTCCTCTGAGATAATTTACAACTATTTGTTCCATTATCAGTCATTTTTAAACATATGACATTGTTTTATGCCTAATCCTGTTTTCAAGGTTAGAATTATGACCAGGGACAGAAGAAAATGCAAACATGAGACAGTTCTACTGCATCTATGGGTGTTTTACTACATCCAAACAGCGACAGAAGATGACAGATTTTCTGAAAAGCTTATTTATCCATAAACTTATTGATGTTCTCTGACATGAAATGGAGTATTTGAAAATATTTTTCACTCATTTGCAGATTTGAAGTTGAATGATACTTTTCGAAGCTTCTGTCATTAAAACTGAAACTCTAAATTGTACTATTTCTAAATAGAATTTATTTGAAATAGAATCCTTTGTAACATTATACATTTATTTATTGTCACTTTTAATCAATTTAAGGCATCCTTGATACCCTGAATAAAGGTTAAAAAAAAATTTTTAGTAACAAAGTAATATGTATGTACTAATAAGTGCTTTATAAGTGCAAAAATGTGTGCTTTGACATTAAATTGAGTATTTGAGCATATTTTTAACTCGCTAATTGTAAGCTAAATTATACATTTTAAATGCTACATTTTGTCATGAAAACAAAACTTGGCATTTGAGTCATTCTTATTTTGTGAAAAAAATATCTTTCAAAAAAGTTTTTATTAATCAAATTAGGTAATTTTTTCAGCAAATCAGCTGAAATATTTTTTTTATGCAAGGCTGTGTTATCAATTGTCTATCATCCACTGTAACGGTGTTACAATAAAGCAGCATTGTAACATACATAATTAGATCAGAACGCAGAACAAACGGAGACGACGTCAACGAAACAGCTCTGCTATTTAAACGTGTTAGCACACTAAAAGGTTAGAGCTCATCGCGGCTTTAGCGCTTTATTTATTGTTAAGGTGCTCAAATCACATTAGAATACTTCTTCAGGCAGCTCCCAGTACCCTTCCCATGATGCTGTGCAGTGGCTCCCAATGCACCGTATAGCCTTGAGGTTTACGAGTCTGTGTAAACAGCGTACCGCTATCAGAGAAAAAAAAAAGAAAAAAACGAAGAATCTCCATCCAAAGCTGTCATGTGTTCGGGTTTACTGTGCAAATATCACATAATACCAGCCAGCTGCAACACTGCGGTGATGAAATTTCAGGAACTTCATGATCTCTTGGACCCAGGATCTTTATTTTTACAGGGTTTAATACAGGCTGGGGGAAATATCAACGCCGTCTATCCGGGGCAATCGTAATAAATCATATTTCTGCTCCTCGCGGTCGCAGTTTCCTAAGAATGCGACCGTTTTCTGGAAAACAATCAATAAATACGGTAATCATAAGCAGATGCCAGGGAATGTGCTGAATCGAAGCTTTTCCATTTTTAATAGATAAAGATCTAACAATAAAGACTGCTGTGTCAGTTCATTTCGGGATCAATACACGCTTTGTTCCCAGAGAGCTGAGAAAAGCCCATGGTAAATATTATTCAGCTGAAACAATGAATACAGTAGCTTCCAAAGTTCAGCAAGCACTCAGCAAAAGTTCACTTTTTCCCATAAATAATAATAATAATGGTTACCCAGAGAGCTATAGAATGCGGTAGGTGAACATGAACAACTGACGCTAGTTGTTGTAGCTAAAGCGTTTTCCCTTTAATTGTACACTGCAGATATATATCTTATATCAGATATACAGTATATATATATATATATATGCCAAAATAAATAGCAATGCTCTAAAATGTCAAATGAGCAACCAATAAAACAGTTAGGATTTATTTACTAAGAATTTCGATTTGAAAAGTTTTTGTGACATACCAATCAGCAGACAAAATACTACAGTGACAGTTTTCTATAAAAACAATACAAATGTGCTTACAATAACTACTAAATGTACTCTTAGAAATGCTGCTGGCATAGTTATGCAACAAATATATAAAATGCGCAAACTACTTTGCATGTTTACATCATAATTTAACCAGATGCCCGATTTAAGGGTCCTAACCGTCCATGGCCACAACATAAAATGGGACATTTTGTCGGTCACTTGGGTTTCTGAGTGATTAAATATCTGGTAGCCCCACCCATTGTGAAATATCATTGGTCCAAATTTGAATGGACAGACAAATTGCTTCTCACTAAAATCAATTCCATCCTAGTAAGGACTCACACTCTTAGAAATAAAGGTTTCATATGGGTTTTTTTTCTAGCGATGCAATAAATCAGTTTTGGTTCCCCAAAGAAACGTGAACTTTTTTCCACTATAAAATACCTTTTGTGGAATGGTGGCATTTTAAGGGGTTCTTTACTGGCATTGATGGTTCCATGAAGAACCTTTAGCATCCATTGAAACGTTCAAATGCACAAGAAGTTCTTTATAGTGAAAAAAGGCTCTTCAGATATTTAAAATGTTCTTCACACTTTAAAAAAAAATGGTTCTATTAAAAACTGTTCACTGAAAGGTTCTTTGGGGAACAAATAATGGTTTTTCTATTGCACCACAGTGAAAACCCCCTTTTGGAACCTTTATTTTTAAGAGTGCAGTGGTAAGAAAAAGCAAACTCACCCCTCTTGTGGCAGGCCTTCAGATGATGTCCAGGGGGTTTGAAGTGCACTCCGGAGAGTTTCGCTCCAGTGCTACCTAGACGAGACATGCCCAGCGGGCTTCCGTTCTGTTCCAGGCGGGCCATTTTGGCCGGAGGGGCCTTGGTGTCATTCAGGTTGTTGACCATCTCACAGTTCTCCTTCCCCTGGCATGTTTCGCTGAGATGCTCCATGGTTCTCAGCACCACTGCTCACTGTCACCTGAAGGGAAAAATAAGAAGAAAAGCAACGGCATCATGACGGCTGGATGATCAAGCGCCATAAAATAAACATCATAAACTTTTTCCCCCCAATAATAAAGATTACTGAACCTAAAAAACAATGAAATTGCAACATAAACTGTCTCTTCCATGTAGACTGAAATGTCAAATCAAGCCAAATGTTACCTGGCATTTACAATGTTTCATGCAACGATCACATTCCCATTCCTAAGAGCATGTATTATGTATGTCTAACCCACTGCAGAATCCCATGTGGAGAGCAAACAAGCTAGTTTTTGTACAGTCGCATTAATGTGCAGAGGAGTCCACTTCAGTGATCAGCACACTGTACAATGAACCGATCCATACAAGAGAGACAGGCTGTGAAATATTTAGTGGATCAGATCTATTGGTATCAAACTGAAAGACCCTGAATTCCTGATTGAAGTTGAGACACACATGTAAAACACAGTGAGCAGATTTTTGGTTGCAACTGTTTGTATTTAATGACACCCAAAAAAAGTTTCCCTAAAATGCCAAAACAAAAGAAAGTCCTCGGATTATCTAAGATTACCGGAAAAGGGACGTGCACCTTGTCTCAACATTGCATTCGCAGCGATAAAGGAACATTGCACCAGACACCATGACAGATGGGGTTAGATTTCATCAAACAGGCCAAACAAGACATCAGACATGCAATGAATTCCACAGCACTGAACACCAGATGAACTTATGTGACTTCATTTAAAAACCAATAAAACAGGTATAGAGGATATTTAAAAAAAAAATTACTCTGTGCACTTTCCATGTGAATGGAAACACTCTAATAGCAAAAATGAGCAAGTGTTATCTTAAAAACATATATTTCTACTTCTCCAGACCCTTAAAATTCATTGCTGTAACCTAAAGCAGGTTGATTCAGGCATATAACACATATATAACTAGATAATGTACAGGTTACATTACATTTTAGGTGCATATCATAAAAATCAATGATTAAAAATGTCTAGTGTGCATACAGAAATATATTTGTCTTTTTTTTTAATTTAAAAAAATAAAAGAGAACATTTACAAATAAAATAAATCATTCAATAAAACACAAAGAAATAAGAAAAATAACAAGCCTGAACTCACCACTTTAAGAAGAACATATAAAGGAGCTGTGGATGAACAGCGACTTCAAGTTTTGGCAGGAGGAGCACAAACTTCACTCGAAAATCAGTTTTATGTCAGCTATTCTATTCTGAAACGTAGAAAACTTCCAGATCGTCCACGCCAAAACCTAATATCAAACGCTAAGCCATGAATTACGGCGCATAATACACGTAGAACCATATAGACGAAGCGCAAAGTACTTTAAAATGTGATGAGAGCTAAAGACCGTAGTCGCGTGCAATCAAGCCGAAATGCAACGATCTCCGGTGAGTCTAGAGTTCAATAGAGTTTACGATCACATCCACCGTCCGTTCTGTGCGCAGAATAACGCTTAAACATAAAAGTAACCGCCAGCGTTCCCTACACATCCCATTGAGCTTCAACAATACGCGCCTATAGGAACAGAAGCGTTCGTGAATCGCCTCTCATCTGGCCAAACAACAGCACGAAGCCCCAGCGACCTGCCGTCTCATCTCGAGCCGATCTGCGGATCCGAAGCAGCTTTAAAAGTGCGCGATACACTTTCGAACGTCGAATGAAACATCAAAGCATCCAAACATTCCTGACGCACGTCAGCGCTACATTGTATCTTCCGCTTGTTACATTTGTAACATTCGCGCTCGGTCCTTTTCTTTCTGTTTCCCTTCTGTGTGTGTGTGTCTCTCTCTCTCTCTCCGTCTCTCTCTCTCTCTCCGTCTCTCTCTCTCTCTCTCTCTCTCTCTCTGTCCCCATTAAATTATGAGTTGCATCGGCTCATCCCTCCCTCTCCGCGCTGCCTGCCGCTTCTCCTCATCTCTAAATCTCGTAAACGACGCGATTGAAGACGGATTTCTGGTCCTCCCGCGTCTGTCGCTGTCCTGGAGGAGGATGGACGCGAGAATAAAGTAAAAGTGCCGGAGAACGAGGATGATGATGATGGTGGATTTCCGCCTGCACGCGCGCAGGAATTTTTAATCAGCTTGATTAGAGTGAGGCGGTTCTGCATTTATTACTGAATCTACACACACATCCTGTACACACACATACAGGATGCACATGCACCGAGCAGCACAATAAAATCATTTTGCATTTTTTTTTTGTCACAAAATAAACCATCTTTATTTGTGAGCGTGTGCATTTTGATCCCGATGGTGTGTGTTGAGATGTTAGTGATGAGTTGATCAGCAGAACCGGGGGATAGCAAGCAAACGCGAATGATCGTATGATCGAGTGTGATGATATTATAGCGGGGGGTTTGGCGCGGTTCTGTTTTTAAAAAGTTGCAAAAGAGCCTCAAGAGTACAATATTTCTTATAGCAAAAGGACACGCCATCTGTCAGTGACGCTGGTGCATGACACACACACATATGTGCAGGTGACAGCAAACGAGCATCCCTGAACTCACACACACACACACACACAGAGAGAGAGAGAGATCTAATTTATGCAAATATGACAGAAGAATAAATTAATGCACACTAGTTTAAAAAAATGTTTACAGAGTGATTATTTATGAGAAAATGCAGTAAAAATAAAAACATGCATTTTATAAAATAGTATCAATAAAACAAAGACTTTTGATGCATTTGATGAATGAATTATTAAACTAAAACTCTTAATTATTTTGACATCAACACAGGAATGAAATCATTCCCAGCCTTATTTGATTTTAAAAAGATGCCCACTGCAATAAAAGAAAATAATTATTACAGAGGCATTATATGTTATCTACACTGGAATGTATATTATCATAAATAAAAACACAATGACATATACAGACAACCGTCATGCAGAAATATGTGCAAGGGTCAAATTTAATCACTCATGGTTTGGAAGTAACACCACATCCTGACTGGTTAAAATTACTTTCAAAGATCTGTATTTACTAACATACTGTGTTTATGATTTCAACATTATATTGAATATATAAATAATAAGTATAGCAGTAATAAATTAATACATACATACATACATACATACAGACACACACACACACACATATATATATATATATATATATATATATACTCAAAAGTCTAAGAACCTGGATGCTTCGTTTCTGCTACTGTATGTTATTATAATGCCAAGTGAGAGTGAAATATATTGTTTATTTATTCTAAAAAAAGAAGATGAGTTTTAAAGGTAACCAAGCACATGCCCATGTCAGAATCAACAATTATAATGACTAATGGGCCCAATAATTAATTATAGTGAAGACAGTAAAATGTGTTTTTAAAAGCAGGAGTGTGTAACATGTGTAGACATGAAACTGAAGGTGATAAAGCTATATGAAATCAGCAGAGGTGCTGAACTAGAACACTAAGTATCACTGCTGTTAAAAACAGGAAATGTAAGAAAAAAAAGCGATGACCAAAAAAGGGGGATGCATTATAAGGGGTAGCGAAATACGTTCATCGATTCAACACGGGTAAATGATCGTTTTTTTTTTTATGTCACATATGAATGCAACATATGTGATATGGCATTCGTACGACGCTAAACACGTTTCCGGCGTCGATGTGAATTTGCTCTGAGCTTGTTTTTGCTGTCTTGAGATGTTAGTCCATGTGCAACACATTAGGTGGCGCAGCAGCTACAGCGATGCTCTAGATTAGGCCAAAACTAATATAGCCAACTTTATATCAAAAACAATGGCTCTTTTACACAAGACCCATTCAGTATTTCAGTGCAAAATGTACAAATATGTAGCTAAAACTATTTCAATCAGATCTGACCCTACAAATTGTCAATCATAGTAAATAATATGACATAGCACAGTTTTATCTGGTGCATTTCTGCTCCCAAAATCCATCATTGGCTCTAAATGTCAATTTCAAAATCACAAACGGATTATGTAGTTGCATCGGTCCACTCTTATTTCCACAGTAAAATGGAAACGCGGGCCGGGAGCAGTGGTAAGCGGAGCGTGGCCGCCATGTTGACGTGCTGTGGCTGCAGTCTCTTCTGCACTCGTACAAGAGCATCACACAATTTCTGCCGGCCTTGCCAGGAGGGTCCTGATGCTGCCAACAGGTGCAGACACTGCCAAGAGCCCTGGCACACACACACACACACACCGCCCAACAACACCAACTCTGACATACAGAAGGGCATGCAGATTCACAGAGCAGAAATGATTCGATCAACTGTGCTTATAATTCAGCTCTCGCCCATTTAAAGAAGGGTAAACACAATTGAAGAGTTGAAAATGCCAATATTTGTAGCATGCTCAGAGCAAACAATAATGAATACTAATAGTGCTTTAAAAAATATATAAATAATAATAAACAAATACACAAACGTACAATGCAGAACAAAAGCAATGCACAAACAACACTGTAAATATGTACTGTACTGCCTCATCTGACACTTTTATTGGTGAAACATTGGTGACACTTTTATTTAGCCATACTAATATAAATAAAATATATTATCTAAGAATTTTTGGGTATCCAAATTTGAGAGACAAGCTTAATTCGATGTCAGTTTATACTGATGTCAGATGAAATATTTGGTCATATTTAAATCACAGGCTTCTTTTTTGGGGTAAAAAAGAAAGAAAGAAAAAGAAGCAGTTAACAAAATCCTATTTTAATTTTGACTACATTAGATTTTTTTTAATTAATAAAAAAAAAAACTGCAAAAAAATGTAAAAAACAAAAAATGTATTGCAAAAACTCAAATATAAACCCTTTATTTTTATTTCATTTACATTTGTATTGTTTATTTTGCCTTTTTCCATGAACATACTGTTTATCCTAGAATATCTGATCATTTGATGTCAATTTATATTGACATGAAAAATGTGGTCATATTTAAATCAAATAACTTGCAAAAAAGAAACCATTAACAAAATGTTTTGAATTTTGACTACATTTGAATTTTTTTAAATTTATTCATAATTCTCAAAAAAAATGTAAAAATACAAAAGTGAATTTTAAAAAATAGTTCATCATTTCTTCAACACTTCTAATACTTAAAACAACGAGGATTTTAACACTTTTTTTCTATTTTACAGCATCCTAGGATGTTGCATTGCTTATTTAGCCTTTTTTTCAAGATCATCCGGTTTCCCCCGGAATAGTGACACAATATGTGTAAGTGTACATCCAAAGTTAGAAACCCCTATGACAACAAGACAGTACGGTCTTCCTCTTTTTAGCTGCACTGGAGGCAGTTTATCACTCGGCACATTTCACCAGCGCTATTCTGACTGCTCGCACGCGTAGGTGTTGTTTAGTCTATGTGCTTGCCACTTCCGCAATGTTAAATGTGCATTAACAAGATTATTTGAGGTAGTGTTATAAATCAGAGCCAAGAGCATCTCGGCAGTTTGATAACACAAACAGCATGGGGTAGAGTCATCAGTGCCCACCACATACCGAACAGAGACACTGAATCAATGCGGAGGCAAATGGGCAGTATACAAATCTCCATTAGATGCATTCAAAACAAACATTTCCTGGAAACACGAAAACGTGGAACTCATTACAGTCTCGAAATATTGGTGGCTGGCACATTTTTAGACAGAATAGAGGAGCTGTGTTACTCGAGCACATTAATACAGTAGTTTGCAGTTGACTGTGCACGACTCTCATGACTTCTAAGTGTATTAAATAATAAAAATAACCTGCAGTAATAGACTTATGTGCGTGAGTGCGTATATATCACTTTATATGTGCAGGCTAATTATTTAATGCATGCAGTGGCATAAAGCGATGCAACACAGTGAACAGTCATTTCTGTCTAGTGCACACTGTGTTGTTGAACCTCTAGTGTGCACTGTAAAAGTCCCCCTGTGGCTTGCTCGCATCTGAACACCTGCCAAATAAAGTGTGCGAGGCTTTTAAATCAGTGAAACCTGCGAGAGCTGAAGTCCGGCTGCACACAAGCGAACGACAACAAAAAGATCCTGCTCTTTGAATCCCCCTCAGGAATCCGTATTAATTATTTAAAAACAATTACTCCCTCCGAGCGTGCGAGAGAGGCTCTTTATCGGCTCATCGCTTGTTTATGCCCCGCTTTTATCGAATTATAAAACAAATCTGTCATCTAACGATCAAGCGAGATCAGTTTCAAGGCCCGGGAAATTACTTTTCTGTCACTGCAGTGGGGCAGCATCACATGATCGAATAATTAGCCCTCTAATTTCTGCCTCGTGGATTGCGACGTATCAACAATTAATAGAGTTAAAGCGGCAGGGAGAGAAAACCGCTGTGAAGCTCTTTTTGTCCGAGCTTTGCTGAGATGCAACGCGTGGGCCCACGCAGATACTGCGCCCGCAGAAGTTTTAGCAGAATTGCAACGCCCGTCATTCACAAAGTTTTACGCGTCTCCACATTTTGGCTCGTTTTATTATGCTTTCAGCTTTCAAAATGAGTGCAATACTCTCACTTGCAACATTTAACACACAATCCTAAAGATATTCCCGGAAAAGAAATGAATGCAGGAAATGCAATCAAGTCTGATAATAAGCGAGTATGCTTGTCTTTTTCCTGCAGTAAAGCATGCACTGAAAGATGCACTCTTGAAAATAAACCTTTCAATTGCACAAAAACACC
Organism: Sinocyclocheilus rhinocerous; assembly: GCF_001515625.1. Lineage (NCBI taxonomy): Eukaryota > Metazoa > Chordata > Actinopteri > Cypriniformes > Cyprinidae > Sinocyclocheilus > Sinocyclocheilus rhinocerous. The sequence goes on from NW_015630978.1 coordinate 172,271, forward strand.
TTTTTGGAATCTTTATTTTGAAAAATGTACGGCACCGACTCTAAGCTCATCGGGTTCAAATCTTATAGGGAACACGCACATGCATATGCACTGAGAAAGTTTACCTTTTAAGTTATGCATAAAAGCATATGGCGAGTATATAAATGCAAACTTGAACCGTCCTGTGAACAGCATGCATCAGAGGCCTGGTGACAATAGGAAGGATTTGCAGTTTTATCAATATACTTCTTCCTTCTCTTTCAGTGTTTCTCTATATGTGTGTGTGTGTGTGTGTGTGCAACAAATGAAAGCCCTTGCTTCTTTTCAGTTGACTACACTGCAAAGGCAAAGATTTGTATGGCGTTAATCTGCGTCCCTCCAAATCTCTATAAGTGCATGTGTGTGTGTATGCACTGTAAAAGAGAGTATCTTCTTTAATTGTTTGTTGCGAGTACGTGGGTAGGTATTAAAACCCTGATCTTTTGCAGTATGTGCATTCCTCTGATACATACTGCTTTCTTTGTGTCGCCTTACCAGAACAAAGGATTCGAGAAAACCTACACAGATCGGATAACGACAAGCATAGAAATAGCAGACAATAATGTGAGATCAAAACATATGGAGTGTCTAAATTTAGGTTATGCGAAATTTAAAAAGGTTTAAGGTGGAACTGAGTGCGTATTTCAAATTGTATTAGTGATGGTGCTGCTGAGAATGATTATATTGCTCTTCTGATTTTACACAAATGTCATTTAGCCTAAGCATGACCAAATCGACATGACGCACTTTTGACGCTTTGTCCTCTGAAAAGATCCGACGCCGATTCTCAAAACCAGATAAAAGCAGGCAAACACGTAATATTATATAAAAAAAGGAGAGAGAGATAGCGCTTGAGGAATCAAACGCGAGACGAGATGCGGATTTTAGCACAAGCGTCAAATCGCTGCTGATATATGCAAATCATCTCGGGAAAAAGTTGGAAAACGTTGCTAAATTATTCTCGAGTTGCATGTGATCGTCTGCCATTTTACATGCTTGACTCAGAGCCCAAGTATGCACAAACAATCCTTCATTTTCCTTTCTTCTTTTTTTCCCCAAACTGGTTTGAGCTTGTCATCAAAAGTCTCTGATTCATTGTAACCTTTCCTAACTATTAGAAATCATAACAGCTCTTTCCAAACAGGGTGGAATCTCCAAGCAGCCACATATTAAAAAACGAGACAGACCTCTTATTTGCTGGCGACAGTCTAATAAATGCATACTCTGGCAGCTAAACAGGTATTTACCGTGCTCTAACCACAAGTATAATTCTTCTCTTTGCTGAGCTGTTATTTCAGCCTAGCGTTCATTACCGCCGCGGTAAAGACGATTAATGGTTTTACCCCAGAAATCACTCTTGACTTCGCTTTACATGAATCAGACACAGACCAACCAAGAAGTTCTTCATCTGGGAGGCGAGGAATTTTAGGTTGCACCTCGATTGCTGTCACTTACAACAGGACAAATCATGCGAGACGGAGTGGAAATAATTCATCAAGGACGAGTTGCCTTGATTATACTCTCAGGTGCACGCTGAAAATAACCGATGCACCGCGCCGGATAATTGGTCTCAAAGGGTCGGGAGGGCGACCAGGGGTGCACGTTTCTCCCTGACAAAGATGCAACTTCGTGTCTCGACGTTAAGAGGCAGGAAGTTGCGTTATTAGGGGTTTAGAGAGCAGTTTGACCTTTCTGACCCCCAAATTGAAGGCCACTTGAAGTACAAGGAGCTGAACAATATCACCTTCTCTCTCAGAAGCTACTCTGACTTCCTGTTGTTATTTGCTGCTCGAGGATGTGCTACGCATTTAGGGCCTAACTGACAGCATTGATCATAGCAGACGTGTGAGTTTTAACACACGTCTGTATGCCGTAGCGTCTTCGTTATTCACGGTCCGTCCGAGCGTGCCAGACTATGCCACTGAGCTGAGATTTGGGACAGCGATATCGGCGCAGATGATGAATCAGGCTCGCTTATCATATCAGGGTGAGCATCTGAACAACAACAACCAGCCGTGGAAATGGGGTTAGGTGATGCCAATAAAAAAAAAATGGTTAACAACTTTCAAGTCGAGATCAAGGGGACCCACGCGGTTTCACATCAGCAGAATGTACATTAACGTGACACGGTGGAGAAGATGTCAGAATGAAACAAGTGAAGAAAACCTGCATAATAGCAGCGACTTTGATGTCAAACAGCACTTACAAGAAGCAAACCTGACGCTGGCAGGAAAAGCTCACAAGCTCTATTCTGAGAAACACTGACCAGATCAACCGCACTAATTGTACCCCAGATAACTAGTAATCTCAAGAAGAATAACCTCGTTTTTACCACATTGACCTGTTAATGAGGAATCAGATATAATGTGCACTGCAAATGAGACTGCAAAAAGTGTGTCAGTCACACACAGAAATAATATTCCAGGCGTGCACTTATTACGGTCCTCGACTGAATTCCATATGATCAATATTATCACCGATTAATTCATTACATGCACGTCATTTTGCACTGCAACGGTCTCATTTTCACAAATATCATTTGTGGACAGCACCTTGCCCACGAGTGATGAACATCATGCACTTCCTACAACTGCTCTCTGCTCTTCATCAGCATACCAAAGTGAAACATAATAATAGTAATGTACGGTCGCTACCCATAACCATAACAGTAATGTACATAAATTTAAATGCAACATTTAATGAACCACTTTGTAATATAATTTATTCGATCACACCCCATATAATTGCCAATTGAGAGTGGTAGATATGAATTAAAAGCACAGAGTATTTTTTTATTTTATTTGTTCAGAGTGCCTAAATGCAAGCATTTCAGGTCAACAATGTGGAAATGTATTCATCTCAGTATTTTTAGTGCCGAGCTGCTGAACACACACTGATTATTAGTACTTTCCCTAAAGCAAATGTACTGACAGTCTGATATTTTAAGAAATTTAAATGAGTGCAAAAAGAATAGATATTCTGACTAACGTGCATTCGACAACCCCTTAATATGATTATTTCTGCATTATGTACATTCATTTCCCTAAATATTATTCTTCACAAATGTGTGTCTGCATCTCAACTCCCTAAAGTCAGCTCTGTCGCCTTTTTCTTTGCACGTAAATGCTTATAAACCTTTCTCATGTTTACAAGCTCAAATGTCACACTTAGTTGCACGGGGTCCTGACCACTACATCCTCCTATTAAAACCAAGACATAAAGTTTTACATCACACCAGAAAAAGAAAACAGTGTGATGTGATTCTCTGCAGGCTGACAGTCAGTTTTATTTAGAATCATTTAGTCATATTAGTCATTTCATCTTATTTAGGAGCATGTCTGCCTCTTGACTCCATAAAATTTGATTTTCTCCCCCCTATTTAGATCTTGTGCACATATGTGCACAAGTGTACATGCAATAGGTTTGTGATTTTATATTCTGAACATGTATGGTTATAAATAATCACATTGTCAAGTCACTATCTAATATGAACTTTTGCCACTTAAAAAAAAAAATCTACATTTAGAGATTTACAATCATTATGCAGTGCATAAAATAATTGGATATATAAAAGATGAATATAAGAAAATCAGTAGCACCTGAACGTATGCACGAAAGATCTGACTGGTCGTTAAATATACAGCAGCTTTGCGTTCGGAGCAGACGCTCAGAGACATCCGAGAAAGAAAAGAAATACGACAATACCTTAGAGAAGTTAGCAATCTCCGAGAAAGCGCTCGTTTTCCATCCAAAAGTTGAGAAGGCTCGTTTAACTTCGTCCCCACGTTGAGAGATCCAAAGCCGGCCCGCGTCCGCAGCTCTGCTCGCTGATGGAGATGGAGATGTCCCTGCGCGTACCGCTGAAGTTGGGAGCGCACGGACTGCTCGCAACGTGGGCTGCGATGCGGGATAGAAGCGCAAGAGAAGGGGGAGGGTTCGAGCTCGATGAGAGGGGTGTCAGGTAAACGAACCGCCCCTCCCCGTCGACATAAGACGATCTGCCAGCTGTGGCGCACCGCGTCTTCTTGCCCCACTTTGATTTTTGGAGCGGCGCGTCTCCATGCGCTCTCTCCAGGGACTCATCCACTTTCACACTCAGCCATTCTCATATTTACACACCACATGTTAAAAAATGTCAGGAAGGAGGACTGTATAAAATTATTTAAAACTTGCCATCCGCAGCCACGGTGTGTGTTTACACTTCTAGTCATTTGATTTCATGTGCGACTTCACACACACTCGCGGATCTTAATAGATGATCACGAGAAAACATTTGATTTTTAAAGCTTGTTTATAGATCAATACGTTTTCAATTAGGCGCGTGTGAGATTAAAAACCAAATGAATATAGAGAGAACACAATCTTGTGAAGAAGAAGTAAATGCGCATTTGAATAACGCGGATGTTAATAAAGTTCATACCCTATATTATTTAATAATAGCCTAATGATCATATAATCATTTTTGCTACTTCAGTGTAGGTTAATTTCTAAAGTTTGCATAATAGAATTCTCTCTCATTTCTATCCGAGTGCTGATTTAGGAGTTGTAGATTTTTGTCCGTTTTAATCATTCACTTTAGATACACACTAACGCGGCAATTTATGCCATAAAGTTGTAATTCGTAGCACAAAATTCAAGACGTTTTATAACCTACTCTTACAATTTTCTCTCATTAAAAAAATTATTTTAATATTTTATCCTGTTCTCAAGTGACTAACAGTGGCAGATATTGATTTAAAACAAGCACCTCGCGATAAAAACATAAAGATCTACCATATGGATTTTTATTTTAATATTCAATGCGGAAAAAGAAACTATTCAATCTGTAGCTCTGCAGGAGTTTTGCACCAGATATGATGATGAGAATGAATCCTTTCAAATGTGAGTCATCCGACCCGAAGCTCACGTTATTAGAAAGCTTTTACACCATAGTTCATTTGACATTTATTCGACATAAACATACATCAGATACCATCATCTCCGATGCAGATTTCCAGTAGAGCTTCAGCATTTCCTCCCTTTGATGAAGGGGAAATAAGTAACGCTGCACACTGTTTTGATTCTACGAAGTTTTGATAAAAAAAACAAAAAACAATCAGATTAGACATTGTGATCTGAAAGAATTCGAATTCGAATTTTTATACTCATCTGGACTGGGTGTGAAAATCCTCTCTACTTTACATCCACACACAGAATAATGTCAGTATGCATATTCATTACTGTAATGCAAACATGCATTGTTATCATATAGAAATTACAAACATGATGCAACGTGAGGAAACCTTAAATGAATAGAGCAGACCAGAAAGTGTTGTAACATCATCATACATGACCACCAGCCTCCTGAAGTGACAGAATCTGTGTTCAAATAATTTTAAGGTATAGCATATTTGATGTGTGGAGGTTAAATGTCATTAATTTGATGTAGAAATCAGTGTGATTCTATTTGGCCCACAAAAGAAATACTAAATAGGCCTATATTTTATTACCACACATGTCTGCTATATTTCCACAGATTGCAATTTAAAACTACATTTTAAATGAATTCATATAAAAAATATGCATGCAAAAGATTGATGCTTTAGTAACCAGTGGGGTCAGCTGTAACAACAGCACTCTTCGTGCTTGACACTAATTTACACGTTTTTAGGATGAGCTGTAGATTTCAAAGCAACTTTATTTTCTAGTAGACACATGTAGGAATATTATATCAAAGTCTGAGAGTGCAGCGCAAAAAAAAACAAAAAAAAACACTGAGCAAAATGTGTTCCAACACTCTCCGTTCTCACCTACACAACCTTTCAGAAAGGACTTGGCAAGCATCACCTGTTGCTACAGTACAAGCTCAAGGATGTCTGTCCAAATATGTTTGTGCATTTGTGTGTTTGTTGCGGTATCATTGTCGTATGAACGGAAAGGCGGCTTCTACAGTGTGCTATGTTTAACCTCACATCATGGAAACAAGCATCTGTAAATTTCCAAAAACAATCACACCTCGGACTTGATAACTAGGCCAAAATTTACATAATTGCAGAGAAAATCTGTCAATGCTTTCTAAAACGTCTGCGACCACATATTTCTGTTTTAAAAAGTGGAAGTGAATTCATTTGAATTGAACCGATTCAGAGCTATTATTTGCCATATTAGCCAAATATGAATTCAAATAACTGCTGTTATCGTTACAGCCGTTTCTTGTCACCATCACATTGTAACTGCTTCTCAGAAAACTCGCCCAAATAGTGGCTTCGGGACTCCACAAAAGCCAAGATGGTTTCATTTATCAGAGGCATTCATAATTTTCAGGTTCTCTGTATGAATCACCGTCACACATTAGTTTCAGGGGAGTAATCTCGAGCAGGAGAGATCAGGGGAAACTTCTCGAGTCTGAGAGAGGGATACAGTATGAAGAGCACAGAGAATATCTGACACTGCAGGACTGCCTTTGGATTCAACTCACCATCATGTGGATCCAGAACACAGGACGAGACTTTCATGCGCTGTTCCCCAGAGTGACCACAAGAGGGCATCATGTGTCCTGGAGAGAAACATTGATCAGCTTTGATTTACACACATTAATGCAAATCATAAAACAAGCCTTTTAAAACAGACAGTTCTGGGTGGTGCTTGGATAATGCAGCATTGCAGCCGTGCTAAAGTTCACAGTATAGTAGCAGCTACGATGTGAAACATCATCAACATTGTGTACATCACTGACTGCACAGCATCTATAAAGACCTATTAACCCAGAAAATTAAGTGTGTGCACGTGCGTATAAATATACAAGAAATAAAAAATAATATATATATATATATATATATATATATACTAAGCTTGTTTATAGATCAATACGTTTTCAATTAGGCGCGTGTGAGATTAAAAACCAAATGAATATAGAGAGAACACAATCTTGTGAAGAAGAAGTAAATGCGCATTTGAATAACGCGGATGTTAATAAAGTTCATACCCTATATTATTTAATAATAGCCTAATGATCATATAATCATTTTTGCTACTTCAGTGTAGGTTAATTTCTAAAGTTTGCATAATAGAATTCTCTCTCATTTCTATCCGAGTGCTGATTTAGGAGTTGTAGATTTTTGTCCGTTTTAATCATTCACTTTAGATACACACTAACGCGGCAATTTATGCCATAAAGTTGTAATTCGTAGCACAAAATTCAAGACGTTTTATAACCTACTCTTACAATTTTCTCTCATTAAAAAAATTATTTTAATATTTTATCCTGTTCTCAAGTGACTAACAGTGGCAGATATTGATTTAAAACAAGCACCTCGCGATAAAAACATAAAGATCTACCATATGGATTTTTATTTTAATATTCAATGCGGAAAAAGAAACTATTCAATCTGTAGCTCTGCAGGAGTTTTGCACCAGATATGATGATGAGAATGAATCCTTTCAAATGTGAGTCATCCGACCCGAAGCTCACGTTATTAGAAAGCTTTTACACCATAGTTCATTTGACATTTATTCGACATAAACATACATCAGATACCATCATCTCCGATGCAGATTTCCAGTAGAGCTTCAGCATTTCCTCCCTTTGATGAAGGGGAAATAAGTAACGCTGCACACTGTTTTGATTCTACGAAGTTTTGATAAAAAAAACAAAAAACAATCAGATTAGACATTGTGATCTGAAAGAATTCGAATTCGAATTTTTATACTCATCTGGACTGGGTGTGAAAATCCTCTCTACTTTACATCCACACACAGAATAATGTCAGTATGCATATTCATTACTGTAATGCAAACATGCATTGTTATCATATAGAAATTACAAACATGATGCAACGTGAGGAAACCTTAAATGAATAGAGCAGACCAGAAAGTGTTGTAACATCATCATACATGACCACCAGCCTCCTGAAGTGACAGAATCTGTGTTCAAATAATTTTTTGTGTGTGTGGAGGTTAAATGTCATTAATTTGATGTAGAAATCAGTGTGATTCTATTTGGCCCACAAAAGAAATACTAAATAGGCCTATATTTTATTACCACACATGTCTGCTATATTTCCACAGATTGCAATTTAAAACTACATTTTAAATGAATTGATACAAAAAATATGCATGCAAAAGATTGATGCTTTAGTAACCAGTGGGGTCAGCTGTAACAACAGCACTCTTCGTGCTTGACACTAATTTACACGTTTTTAGGATGAGCTGTAGATTTCAAAGCAACTTTATTTTCTAGTAGACACATGTAGGAATATTATATCAAAGTCTGAGAGTGCAGCGCAAAAAAAAACAAAAAAAAACACTGAGCAAAATGTGTTCCAACACTCTCCGTTCTCACCTACACAACCTTTCAGAAAGGACTTGGCAAGCATCACCTGTTGCTACAGTACAAGCTCAAGGATGTCTGTCCAAATATGTTTGTGCATTTGTGTGTTTGTTGCGGTATCATTGTCGTATGAACGGAAAGGCGGCTTCTACAGTGTGCTATGTTTAACCTCACATCATGGAAACAAGCATCTGTAAATTTCCAAAAACAATCACACCTCGGACTTGATAACTAGGCCAAAATTTACATAATTGCAGAGAAAATCTGTCAATGCTTTCTAAAACGTCTGCGACCACATATTTCTGTTTTAAAAAGTGGAAGTGAATTCATTTGAATTGAACCGATTCAGAGCTATTATTTGCCATATTAGCCAAATATGAATTCAAATAACTGCTGTTATCGTTACAGCCGTTTCTTGTCACCATCACATTGTAACTGCTTCTCAGAAAACTCGCCCAAATAGTGGCTTCGGGACTCCACAAAAGCCAAGATGGTTTCATTTATCAGTGGCATTCATAATTTTCAGGTTCTCTGTATGAATCACCGTCACACATTAGTTTCAGGGGAGTAATCTCGAGCAGGAGAGATCAGGGGAAACTTCTCGAGTCTGAGAGAGGGATACAGTATGAAGAGCACAGAGAATATCTGACACTGCAGGACTGCCTTTGGATTCAACTCACCATCATGTGGATCCAGAACACAGGACGAGACTTTCATGCGCTGTTCCCCAGAGTGACCACAAGAGGGCATCATGTGTCCTGGAGAGAAACATTGATCAGCTTTGATTTACACACATTAATGCAAATCATAAAACAAGCCTTTTAAAACAGACAGTTCTGGGTGGTGCTTGGATAATGCAGCATTGCAGCCGTGCTAAAGTTCACAGTATAGTAGCAGCTACGATGTGAAACATCATCAACATTGTGTACATCACTGACTGCACAGCATCTATAAAGACCTATTAACCCAGAAAATTAAGTGTGTGCACGTGCGTATAAATATACAAGAAATAAAAAATAATATATATATATATATATATATATATATACTACAAAATACACAATTTTTTTTATTTTATTAAAAGAGAAAGAACGCATACACACACAAACACATACATACATATATGCATACGTACATATATATGTATGTGTGTATATATATATATATATATATATATATATATACGACAAGAT
>NW_015630979.1:0-28606 GCF_001515625.1 Sinocyclocheilus rhinocerous
TTACTAAAATAAACTTGAAGTATACTACTTTTTGGTAAGGGTGACTGGAAATTAGTACATTGTGAAAAGGGTGTCTACTTAATAATAATGAACACATCTGTATTTAACATCTTTAATAGTCTTTAGTATGTCTGGTGCCAATTTGATGCTGAAAGTTGCTCAAAACAAGTGAGATGGATAAAATGAACTGTGGTACACCATTACTTGAGTGGATTTAAGCTTTTCCAATTGTGTTGCCGAGTGTGTCCTTTTCATCTTGTGTAATCACTTGCCGCAAAAAAGAATGCCAGGCTTGACATCTTTATTTCTCGTCTGAGTGACAGTGTGACAGTTTTCTGACAGCCTAATGATATTTGTTTTCTTGCACTCAAGCAATGATTGTCAATTATCTGTCAGTTCATCTAATGATCCAATAAAATCCAGCCATCAGGGTCCCTTATTCATTCGTGCTCATTGGTATGTAATAATTCTAATGGAAGTTGAAGGTCTCCAATTTTGTCTGTGTGTGTTTAATGACAACCACACTTTATCAAATGTCTAATCAAATAATGACCATTAAGCTATTCATTCAGTGAGCAATTCAACAAGCAGTAACAGACATTGAATACTGCATGATGCATTGATTCACTGAGCTGTCCATGAGTGTGCTGTCACCATTTCTTGAAATAATCTCAAAGTCATGTATTGATTTGGACACATTTAAGCTTTACAATAAATCACAATGGCCAAACACGATCTAAAATGGCTTGTCCTTCCTAGTCATTTATGGGTCTTTTCTTTCCTGCACTGCACATACTGTATATTATACTGACCAAGTTGGACTATTAAAGCTTACAATATTATTTTTCTCACACAATACCATTCAAATGTTTGTGGTCAGTAAGATATTTTCATGTTACGCTCACCAGGGCTGCACTTATGTGATTAAAATATAGTAAAAACAGAAATATTGTGAAATATTATTACAATTTCAGATAACTGTTTCTTGTTTTAATATATTTTAAACTGCATTCCTGTGATGTCAAAGCTAAATTTCCAGCAGCCATTACACAGTCTTCAGTGTCACATTATCCTTCAGAAATCATACTAATTTGCAGATTTGCTGCTCAATAAGCATTTTTTTATTATTAATGTTGAAAACAGTTGTGCTGCTTAGTATTATTATGGAAACTGTGATATGGATTTTTTTCAGGATCCTTTGATTAATTAAAAGTTCAAAAGAACAGCATTTATTTAAAATAGAAATCTTTGTAACATTACAAATGTCTTCAATGTCACTTTTGATCAACTTTAATGCGTCCATCCTGAATAAAACTATTAACATCTTCAATATTATTTACCCCAAACTTAAAAGTTTGTTTTATGCACATGGTTGGCACAACATCAGCATGCAATTTCAGGTGTGCCCACATGATGGTGCTGACTCTGTTTACAATAGTGAGTGTTATTTATGATGGAGGGGTCGCCTTTATTTAGTCTATTATATGAAGGAGCCATACTTTGATTTCTATCATGGTTCATGAATGTGACAATCGACTAGTACCATGGTTTACCTCAAACATATGCATCTTGTGCATTAAGGTTATTATATACGGTACTGCATATTTGCATACACCCCAAGGTATAATGTTCAAAAAACATGGTAAAGGTAAGTAGTCATTAAACCTACAAGCATCATGAAAAGTTTAACTAAGTGAAAACACATTCATTCAATTCAAGGATGCATTCAGATTTTCAGTCACAGCGGGTGTTAACTAATGTAGGTGATTAGGTCAACTTCCTCCCCAAATAGAAACATTTCTCATAGGTTTTGCCTTGCTGTTTTCTCTCGGTCTGTTCATTGTTTGAGCCTCTTCCTGGCTCGTGAGGTTTTGGAGGACCGTCTCTGTGTGAAGCACGGTTCTCACGTTACAGGTCATTGTACCCTCACTGAATAGTATCAGTGTACAGAAATGGACTGTTCCCCTTCTCTAAAGCAAATCAGGTTACACCAGATTCAGAAAAGTTATGGTTATTACAGTACACCCTGTCCCATAGTGGATATGAAGTCACTTCTATTATAATTTGTAATTGTCAGTACTGTTATTTATCTTAAAGAGATTGCTCACCCAAAAATGACAATTCTGTCATCATTTACTCACCATCATGTTGTTTCAAACCTTTCTTATGTGGAATATAAAAGACAATATTTTGGGTCAAAATAACAATGGACGATCTTGAATTTCATTGTATAACCTTCCTAAAGTCGTATTGTGTCTTTGAGCAAATGTTTCATGAATTGAAAGTCAAGCATCACATAATTTGTTACTGAAAGTTTTCAAAAAACAAATGTGCAATGTAATCTGTGGATTGTGCCTTGGGAAAATTTCATTGTGTTTTATCGGTTTCAGTCAGGAAATATCCTTTCAGCTGTGGGGGGATGTGATTGGCTGGCTATAGACTTCCATAGTCAACAGCTCTTCAGGGGGAGTCCAAGCATAAATACTCTGACTCACCTGAACAAGAACAAATAAAAGCCACCAGTTCTTCTCCGGACAAAACCACACTCAGGTGCTGCATTTGGAAACAATCCTTGTAAGTATTACATTTCTTATTCACAAAGTCTTTGTGGTTTGAAACTAAATTGCAATTTTTTTGATGCACCAAGACATGTCATTAAAATGCAGCATTTTCGTATTTGGTTACAGTATGCTATATTCAATGAATTTAGGGTATTTTTTTTTCTAAATCTAGTTATTCACTGCAGGGTATTATTAAATATTAATACATAGCTCTTTAAATATGAAATATCTGTCTGTTAACGAAGGGTGGAAAGGAGAGTTATTGGTATTCTGGGGTTTTATGGTTTTCACATGGCATAAGTGAACAAGCTGCATTCAGACTAACAAGCAATGAATATTTCTTTACCAGCAGTACACATACAGAACAGAAAGTCTCTGGTTCAGCGAGCACCATGACCTCCAGCTTCTCTGTGCACAGCCACTCTCTGGGACGCCAGCCGTCTTTCTCCAGCATGTCTATGCGTGACAGTGGAGTTCGAGGACGCTCTAAAGTCCCAGTGTCCCTCTCCTCAGCCAGTACTCTGTCCCTGTCTCGTTCGACCTCTCTGGGAAATGGCTTAAACATCCTAAGCAACTTCTCGCTGAATGGTCTAGGAGTTGGTGCCAGTGAGAAGGAGACCATGCAAGGTCTAAACGACCGACTTGCCAGCTATCTGGAAAAGGTGCGTTCTCTGGAGAAGTCCAATGCTGACCTGGAGCTGAAGATTAAACAGTTTATGAAGGAGCGAGCACCCAAGGGTCACGACATCGAGGGACTGATTGCTCAAGCACATGCCATTGGACAAGAGGTTTGATGATCTAGCTCTGTTTACTGCTTTGGTTTTAGCTGTTTCTTAGACAAGAAAGCAGAAATAATGTTCAATGATGTCCTTGCATGAGATCCTGTATTAGTCAGCATCACACTTCTGCTCTTTAGGTGAGGAAAAAGACGTTGGAGAATGCTCGTATAATGCTGGAGATTGACAATGCCAAGCTTGCAGCAGATGACTTTAGGGTCAAGTGAGTTTTGCTCTTTTTGTTCCTTCCTATAATCCCTGAGAAAGATCCATCATGAAATATATTGTACTATTTTTGTACTAATCTCTTGGTTTTAATGGTTTATTATATTATTCATTCCTAAACAGATGGGAGGCAGAAGCTACTCTTTGCCAGTCAGTTGAGAGAGACTGTCATGCTCTGAGACGAGCAAAATCTGATCACGATCAGATCATCGCAACCCTTCGAGGAGACCTGGACAGTCTGAAAGAGGAGCTCTATTTCCTCCAGAAGAACCATGATGAGGTTAAACACAAAAACATAAATAGTAATAGTAAAGGAAATAGTAGTCATTATTCAGCTTGATGCCATTAATATTCATAGGTAAAGTTTGCACGTACATTTTTGCATAATTATATGCTGAATGTAATGCACAATATAGAAATATTAACAGCAACTAAAACGTATTTACATGCACAGGTTTGGGAATGCTGTATATAAATACATTCTAAATATTTGTAGTTACATTTTACTATTATGCAGGTATATATATTTGAGCTCCCCACCCTACTCTAAACCTAACCACTTTTTCAACAATATAAATAATGTAATAAGCAGATAAACATGGTCACCGTGATTTTGCCAAGTAAGACATGTTCCTGGATCAACATCTTTTGTTGATCCAGGATCAACATTACTGTCCAAAAATATAGACTTAACCCAATCCCTACCCCTAAACCTAACCTTACCCATAATTTATTCCTAAAAACAGGGAAATGATAGCTGATTACCAAGGGTGTAGAAGCTCCTAATCCTGATTGTAAGCCTAAAACTGACATTTCCTGAAAAGTTATCTCTCAAATCTGATTGGTTGATTGGAATGATGTTCCAGGATGAACAAGGATGTTGATCCAGGAACATGTTGTACTTGGTGAAATCACGGTCACCGATAAACATATAGTGAAAATAATTTTAGTCAGACTATACTATTACATAGATATTTTTTGAGCAAGATCATGCCTTATTTCTCACAGTAGCCATTCAGAAATATATCAAGACTTTTAGTGCTGCAGATATAAACACACCCTTATCTAACTGTTTTCTTTACATTTATATATATAGAGTAATCAGTGTGTAAAACACACACATTAACACACACACACCCAGGTCTACAAACATATGGAGTAGGTGAAGAAGTGTTTGGTCAGACAGGTGTGGCTCCACTCAAATTTAGCATTTAACCCTAAACAAATCAATCACTTTACAATGAGCATCTGCAGAATGTTAAGAGCACAAATATAGGCAATTGTACAAAAATGATCAAAAATGTATGGAGATCATTGCATTATATAACAAAATATAGATTTAATGTGGCATTCATTTTTAAAACAAGACACAGGTGAATAGGGTAAAACAATGTAGATATTATACTTCCCCAGCTGATTGAGTACATTAAGAATTGCACACATTTTTTGTATTACATGGTTTCTGAAAGGTTATGTTTAAATATGCAAATGAGACATTATCTAATTAAATTAAATATATTTTTCATCACTTAATAAAGTAATAATATAAATTAGAAAATACTGTCAACAGCCAGAAAAAAAAAAATCATAATTTTGTTTTTAGGAATAAAATGTATAAAATCAGGCAAATCATGTATGAACAAACCCCACTGTAAAAGCTGTTAGAATACAGATAAGAAAAAAAAACTGTACAGTTTGGTGTATGTAAATATTAAAGTCTAGATATTAAAGTATTAAAGTCTAAATTTCTGGTTCAGTGCAAGAGAAAAAAAAACTCATTTTGAGAAAATGGCTTTTGAAGATGTGTATTGTAATTGAAATCAACAGACGCACATATATAAAGTGCAATACAATAAAGACTAAAAAGTTTATTTTGGATTTTTCTTTCCACTAGTCTGAAAAAGGTTCTGAAAATGTTATAATTGGTTCATATTTCTAAGAAAATTAGTATCATTTGATATTTTGTGATCTAATGCAGTTCACACATTTGAAGTGCTTAGATGTGCAAATACTCTCTGGTGAGATTCTAAATGACTCGTCTGTCACCATGAAGGAGAAGAGCACACTGAAGGCCCGTCTAGCCAATGAGCAAGTGAACGTGGAGGTGGATGCAGCCCAGGGCCCAGACCTCGGAGCCATCATGGCAGAGCTAAGGGTGCAGTACGAGAGCATCGCACGCAAGAATAAAGAGGATGCTGAGATGTGGTATCTGAAGAAGGTCAGTGTACAATCCAACACAGACTCCACACACCTGAATCAGCTATTTATAGACTGATGATTTCACTGCAAACACAGGTGTGTTTAAAAGAATATGTGTTCTGTGGTGTGTGTGTGTATATGTGACAGCTGGAGACCGTGCAGTCGGAGGTGAAGGAGAGTAACGAGGCTCTGCGATGTGCTCAGAGTGAACTCAGTGAAAGACGACGCTTCCTGCAGGCGTTAGAGGTGGAACTGGACAGTCTGCGCAAACAGGTGACATGAATGAAAGTTTATCCTAAAATTGCTGCAGTTTGTCTGTGAAAAATGTCCAGTTGGTAAAAGCATGACTTTTACTCCTGTTGAGACAAATCAAGTAGTAACTGAAGTAACCAGTTAATATAGATGCAAGTGTATGCTTCAGAACACTGGAACATTGTGAATTGTTGCATCCCATAAGGTCCAGGAAAGTCTCCCAATTTTTTTATTTTCTTTGTTTTCCTGAACTTTTCCAGTTGTTTAGATGGTCATGAACATGCTGCAAAGTAGACTTTTATAATAATAAAAATATTTTCACTGCAGTGGACATCAGAACGGATTAAGTCAAATAAACAAATATTATCAAAAGGACAAATCTTTCACAAACATCTGCCAAAAACATAACTCAGCATATATGTTGAAATTCTACTGTATTTTCAGTGTATGTTCATGAAGTATGACAGGGGATTTGAAAACGTCATGATGCCAAGGAGCCCCAAATATAATGATCCTCATGCTCATATTTTATTGTTTATATTTTAATATGTTTTTATTGACGAAAAAAAATATTTTTGTTGATATTTATGTTGAATAAATGAAATAACTGACTTGACTTCATAATCGATAAACCAAATTATTAAAATATTACCGGTATCTGGAAAATATTTATTTATTATTAATTATTTCTTTATTAGGCTGACAGTGTGTCTTTATCTGAGCTGAACACTTTACACAAGTCTTTATGCATTAGTAATATCAAATTTGGCCAAATAAAAATAAAATAAATAAATAAAAATATTAAATATCATTAGTGACTTTTTTTTTCTTTTTTTTTCTGAAGTGTAGCACCCCAGTTTGAAAATGATACATCTCATATGTTCTACCAGACTTTAAACCCCTGGAAAAAGGGAAAACAGTCTATTTTTGAGAGGTTTATATACAAGATAATAACAAAGATTCCCGACTAATTGCTTACTTGCTTTTCTATTAAGGAGAAAGTTCCTTTTCCAAATTTCCTGTAGAGTGGGCAAGACTGAATTGCTTGAAGTCAAGAGGGAATGGAGAAAACACATCTTCCCAACCTTCTTACAATGAATTGCTCATGCTATATTACTCGTCTGTAAATCTGTTTGGATAAACATTCTTCAAACAGTCAAATCCTCTATCCTGTGGTTAAAGGTCAATGAATATGTCAGTGAGCTGTGTGAGGCATCATATTCTGGCAGTGTTTTTTCTTTTTACCTTTTTTTGACTTTGTTTTTTAATTAGATCTGCAATAATTTAGCCCATAGTTTGTCAACAAATATCCAGAGAACGTGTCAAGGTTACCTCTTCAGCACAGGAAACCACAGTCCCCTCCATCTGCTGTTCATCCTCATGCAAACAACAACCATATGTTTACTCCCATATAAAAAAAATCACTCTGGAATACATGTGATGACAGTCTAAAAACACGTTGCATCCTCATGGCCTGGACAGGTGATAAAGAGCTTTCAGCAGGTTGTTCAGCTAGTAGTTCACACATACTGGTTATAGATCAGACATTATACAAGGAAGTTCATTCTTGATGGTGCTCATCTCTAATAATGGGTTTACACTAATCATACTCCAGTCTTACATACTGTATTTTGAACTCATTGAAAATGTTATGGCTCACCTCAGGTTGGTGTTCTGGAGGGGAACCTCGGAGAGACGAATCAGAAGTACACTCTTGAGATCGAGCATCTTCAGGGCTCGCTCACACAGCTGGAGGATGAACTCTCACAGCTGCGCCTGGACATGCAACGAATCAAAACCGATTACGAGCAGTTACTGCGTATCAAACAGAATCTGGAGCTGGAGATCGCCACCTACCGGAGGCTGCTGGAGGGAGAGGAAGTGTAAGAACCCAGAGAGCTTTCTCGAAGCTGAAATATGCTGTTTTCTTTTGACACAGTTCCTTAAGTATACCCAGATAATGCTGAAGGAAGCGTTTCTGATATATGCAATCAGTTGTGACTATTTCCTTTTTGTTTTTCAGGATAAAAGAGACACCCTCTTCTAAAAGTAAGTCTGTTCTGAATGGATAGTTCTAAGACTATAAAACTAAAGAAGTATTCCGTTTTTTGGGGGGAAAATATACAAATACTGTATAATGTTGATACTAATATAGGGAAGAATGGGGTTTATTTGAATGAAATGCTTGAGCAGTGTTTTTGTATTTTGAGTTCAAACATCTAGTACAAAATCCTCTTAAAACTGGAATATTTTGTTATTGAAACTATTATAAAACTAAAATCACAATATAATATTTGTCACGGCTTTTAAACAAGCAAACACAATAAAACAACACTGACATACATTCAGAAAAGTGTCACCATGCAATATGTATCAAAGTAAGATTTTAACCTAAAACGTCCAGTTGAGGCAAGTTTTTCCATGTGTCATATGTTTTAATACAATAATTGAATTTTTACTAATAACTTTTGTTGACCAAAACAATGGTTTGATATATTGTATATTACATATTTACAGTTTGTAATTATATACTGTATATATATTGTTTAAATTGCTGACACTGTTTTATGGTTGGTTTCCATTGTGACTAATTTGCTCTCTGCTAATCTGAACTTGACGTATTTTCCCTGAGTGATAATGGTGGAAATGTTTAAAACATTTTAAGGTTTGCATTATTTTCAAAAATAAAGCCACCTGAGAAATGTTCACTGGAGTAAAAAGAGCTACAACTAGCCCTACAACAGTATCATTAAGTTTACTTATATTGTAGTTGCCAACAACTCTTTGACAGTATAACTCGGCACAATAAATTAGTTATAGTGAAGTGATCTCCTAAAAAGAGCATTTGAGCACCTGCAGTAGCATGTATACATTTAAAACACTGAACTTGCATACATTCTCTATGAGAATTCAAATGCTCATAGCTTTTTTTCCTGCCTTTTGTAGAAGAACCTGAAGTGAGAACCAGGAAGATTGTGAAGGTGGTCACCCAGACCATGGTAAATGGAAAGGTGGTGGATGAATCCAGTGAAGTTGAACAGATTGAAGAACGAAAAAAGTGAGTCTGGCTCACAAGTGACACCTATATTCTTGTGCTTTATCAGTGGGTACACTTATCACAAGACTATTCTCAGTGATCTGTTCATCATTTCGCTACACATTGAATAAACATGTCAGATATTACAAAGTAGTGACGTGTCAGCGGTCTTGATTTTTTTTCTACCACCTCTTTTTCATCATTTATAGGACTATAAGACTTTACATCTTCACATTCTCTCATAATTATTTGAATGTCTTGCATTTCTTTTCACTGATATTATTTCTTCTTCACTTTCTTTAGGTCTGATTCTGTAAGGCGAGTCGCAATAGAGCGGGTCATTTAAGAGTAGCACAGACCGAAAGTCACACAGTGAAACTAAATACATACGATACTAGCTGATTTCCTGAATAAAGTAGGCCTACTAGTTTTAGGGACGGTGGTAGAAAAATGATATGTAGCTGTGGATGGGGATTTGAACCTGTGTGGTCACAGTGTGAGAAACCGAGCCAAAGGACGAAATCAAGACAGCTTCACTTTGAGAACGATGACCGAAAAAGCCCTGACACCAAACCTCTGTAGTGTCAGATGTCTTGCTTTTGTGTGGCTTTCTGGGTGAAACAATTACTACAGTCCCAGCCCATCACGGTCCTTGTAAACAAGAGCCTTTACTTTGGTTTGCTCTGATAAATTCCACTATTATTGCCAGGTATAAAACTATTTAAGCACTTAAACAGACTTTCAGTAAATTCTAGCAATCTTACACAGGTCAGATTTATATATCTATTACTTGAAAATCAGAATTTATTTTTCATTCTCTGTGCTGAATGAAACACTAGGCTATACTACATCCAAAATACTGAATGAAATGTCTGAATTCATCATTTTTATATGTAGAATTTTATCTACTAACCATATCTATAGACAATTAGCTCATATAATGAAAATGTGACACTTGTGTTTGGATGAGAGCTCCAAGAAAACACATTCAGTTATGCAGTTTTCAATATGGGGCATTCATAATTCACTTTTTTTTTGTCATTGTCTTTTTGATGATTATGGATGTGGAGTGCATATCTTACAAAGAAAGGTGCAGAGTCCCAGCTCAGCTTTAACACCCTGTGTATTATCCCATCTAAACCATTGTGCAGATGAGTAAACATACTGATACATACAATGAAGCATTTACAATAAACTTTAGACTGATCGGCCACAGACTCTTGTTTGTTACTGACAATAAAAGTGATATGGTGTCTACCACTGCCTTTGGCAAATGAAGAGGGTTTCTGTCTTCAGCTGCTACAGTGTATTCAATATCGTGATCCTTCCATTCAGTAGAAATCTCTCAAAACTATTTGTTTTTACATGTCAAAAGCCCCATAACAACAATCTCAAATACTGCTGCACTGTAAATGTATAATTTACTTAACAGACGATTATTAATATAACTTAAAAATAAAATTGCATTACTCGCTTCCTTTGTACAACACTTCCTCCTTGTGGCAAGACGTACGCAAAGTGGTTTTGTTTAAGAGCATCATCTTTATCATCATCGTTATGTACTTTTTTCATATTCACGTGGGTTCCACAAAAAACAGCAAGAATAGAAACGTGGACGTTGACAGCCTTAGTTGCACTCTAGAAATAATAATAATTTTTAAAAAATAATTTACATTTATTATTATATTATATGTAATTATATATATATATATATATATATATATTATTTACATATATTACATATATTAAAATTGTACAATTATTATTGTTATTATTATTAATGTTATTATTATCTGGAGAGCAATTATGGCTTTCAGGGATTCATATAACTTGCGACAGTCAACATTTCCATTCTTGCAGGGTTTTTATTTTTATTCATTTATTTTGGAATATTACAAATTCTAATAATAATAATAATTGTAATATACTATTTTACTATTGTAATATACAAGTGGTTGCAGCATGAATGGAAAAGTGAATAGTCATAAAAGTCATAAGTAATATGAAACCTTGAACGCCTTCTCTAAAGATCAAGAAATACAACAACAAATACTACTACTACTAAAGCAATAGTACATTTCAGTTTCAGTGTAAAATATTCAAGTGGCTTACACAAAAAACATTTAAAAAAATTTTTTTTTTTTAAATGAATGGATGTTAATTGTACTGAAACATTGAAAGTCTACATAAAAATTATAATCATACTATATACAACAACAATAAAATTTACTATTGCAATATTAAATGGTTCCAAAAAAACTGCATAGTCTGGATGACCTTTTTTATTGTACGGTCTAACTGTGAATAAATCTTTCGTTCTGCCGTTAAGAATAGACTTTATACAGACGACACGAAGGGTTTTCACAATTAGCCACCTGTAATTGTGTCCTGCCCCTTTAAATTTAGCCGACCAATCAGGAAAGTGGGCACATCCTTTCACGTCTCAAGCCACACACTAAACACACAGGCGCTGTATGCTCATCCCAGGACAACAAAACACCCAGACAGAAAATAAAGCAAATTGCTGCAGGTATTCATATTTTAAATAAACACTTATATTCACCTCATTCCCGTGACGGTGTGTCTTTTTCTCCATTCTTTACAGTCGTCCATCCAGTGTTTCTGGTTTAGCTCTGTACAGTTTCCAGGCCTGTACTTAACACCATCGTGCACACTTAAAACATTTGTGCTATCAGAAAATATAGACCAGCATCTACATCTAAATATCATTATAATCATGTGCCTTTTAAACCTTTTAGCTAAACACGTGCGTTTGGAAACTATAGACAATTACAGATAGGCATATATTACATGGTTATACTAAGTTTAAATCTGTTATGTTGTGTGTATTTAATAGTGCACCATGGCTCAGGACGGGGTGATACTGCAGTTCAACTTTCCCACATTCGGGGACTCCATGCTTCAAAAGATGGATGTTCTTCGTCGAGACAGACGTTTCTGTGATGTTGTGGTCCACATCAATGACTTGGAAGTGCCTGGACACAAAGTGGTCTTTGCCGCTGGCTCCCCTTTCCTTAGAGACCAGTTTGTCCTTCAGGACTCACATGAAGTACAGATATCTACACAGCAGGATGCAGAAGTTGGACAGAAGCTTCTTCTGTCCTGCTACACTGGGACACTGGAATTTCCAGAGCTGGAATTAGTACACTATTTAACAGTTGCTAGTTTCCTCCAGATGGGTCACATTGTAGAGCAGTGCACCAAAGCTCTAAATAAATTCATAAAACCACATGAGGTCAAAGACGAGCGTGCATCATCCCGACAGCCATCGGACTTCAACGCACAGCGTGGCCAACCAGCTGTGGAGACGGTATGTGATGAAGAGGATGAGGTGGACAATGATGGCGAAGATGACATTGATGATGATGATGATGTTGTGATCATACAACCCAAGTCTCCGCCTGTGTTTAGAAACTCTCAGAGCAACAGCAGAGGAGAGGAAAGTCCCATTAGCATCGTTAAGGTAGAGTCAATAGATGAGCGAATGCCTGATAACTTCCAGCGTCGCTCAAGTCGCTCGCCAACACTGCGCTCACCAGAGCCACAGCACTCCCTGATAAACTCCACAGTGGAAACCCGACCTGCAGAAATCGCCATCAACCCCGCAGCTGAATATTCGCTGTCCCCACCTGGACCCAGCGGCTCCGGGAAAGGGAATCTTTGGGGATGCTCAAGGAATGCCGATAAGGGTATGCAGTGGTACCACCAGTGCCCTAAATGTGCTCGTGTGTTCCGTCAGCTGGAGAACTATGCCAACCATCTGAAGATGCACAAGCTGTTTATGTGCCTCCTGTGTGGAAAAACATTTACCCAGAAAGGAAACCTACACCGGCACATGCGTGTCCACGCTGGCATCAAACCCTTCCAGTGTAAGATATGTGGAAAGACTTTTACTCAGAAGTGTTCGCTGCTAGACCACCTGAACCTTCACAGTGGGGACAAACCACACCGATGTAATTACTGCGACATGGTGTTTGCACATAAACCAGTTCTCCGTAAACACCTGAAGCAGATCCATGGAAAAAACAGTTTTGATAATGCCAATGAAGGCAGTTTGATTGAAGGACTATAAATTCATATTAACGTCTAAATAAATTATATTAATATACATGACGTAGACACAATTTGTCTTGAAGTCACAATTCTGTATAAAAGTGGTTCTCAACCAGGAGGTCAGGGTGCAATAGGGGGCCCCAGTAAAGGGCCGTTCACTGCAAGGACGATAATTATAAAAATAATGATAAACGATATAGTTTCAAAAATCATTCTCAATGTAAAGAAATAAATAAGTCCACACCTCTACCATAACAATAACAGCACATTGGAACAATATTGTCGGAATCACTTTTTTTTTTTACGATAAAAACATTGACAGCCAGTCAGATTCCAATCAGTTTTAAAGAGCGTGAGCATGTAAAGCAGTCGATGACAGAACTGCAGCACGTGTTCATAATAAACATTACATTATTGTACACTGATGTGGACACATATAGTTATCATTACGGTTATCTTTATAGTTATCGGTCTTGGTGTGAATGGGCTTTAGGTGTTAAAATATTTTTAATGTAGTTATATTAAGTTTATCTTAATTAAAATTTTACAAAACACAAAAGTAATCATTTACAACATGAAACTAACTCATTACGTTTTTAAGTTTATTTATTTTTAAAGACCAGAGGTACATAATTTATAGGTACATAAATTGTTGACAAGAGTGGATTGGAGTTAAAAAGGTTGAGAACCACTGCTGTAAATTAATACACTAAATTACAAGAACTAAATGAAGTGTCCGCTGATTGGTAGATAAATGTTCAGTCAAAGTCAGGTTTAATGTCATTTTCTTTTTTTTCATATTGCAGGTCCAGGGAGATGTATTAAGTTGATTTTGAATGCTGCTGTGGCATCATTTGGCTGTCATATCTTTTGTAAAGATTAAAATATATTGTTAAAGTATATCTGATCAGACCATATTTCAGTTTTGAATGCTAATGTATAACTTCCAGCTGTATTTGAACACTATTGCGCAACTCTTGGTCTGTAATAAATGTTTTCACGTTTCCATCTGTGTAAACATGCCAGAATTTGGAGAAAATTGCTGACTCACTAATAAATAATTGCAGATACTGCATGAAATGTGCACTTCTTTCTGTTAATGTTCATTATGCTATGAAAAAAATAAAAGATCACAACAAATCAACATGCTAATACATTAAGGATTTCAACATTCAGATTGATTCCAACTTTGTTTATTTCTTTGCTTTTATGACACATAGCTATGACAGAGCTGTATCATGGCGGCAAAGCATTATCGTGGACACATAGCATGTCGACCTCCGTCCACTGGGAGATTGACACCTGTTATAAATGTTGCTGCATCAGATGCCAGGAAGGCGATAGCATGAGCTACTTCCTCTACTTCACCTGGTCTGCCGAGAGCATGAGTCACCTTGCACTTCTCAAGGAACTGGAGCAAAGCACAAAACACAAGGCGTGTTATTTAGAAGCATGCATTACAGTCAAATTAGATAAAGCATTTGATCTTAACTCATCACCTGAGCATACTGGTCCTCATCAAGTCCTGCACGTTTGTGAACCTCTGTTATAATTACTCCTGGGCTGTTAAGACAAAGCATTTGTATTACCTCAGTGTAACAATTCTATGGCCCATAAAATGTAAAACAACAGAATGAAACTTACCAAACTGAGTTGACACGTACTTGCTTTGATGCCAACTCTACAATTAAGATGAGATGAGAAAACACTTGTTTGTAGAGTAGTAATACCCAAGCCCTTTGCATCAACTAGTAGAGGAGACCGGGGCTAGTTGTCACACTTTTTACTTGGGTGTATTTTTCAGGGCAAGTTTATTATTGAAAGTCAATTTCTGTAAATGGCCATAAAATTAGCTAAAAATCTATTCATCATTTCTGCCATTAATGCTCTAAGAGAATGCTGTCACACTTTATAGGGTAAGTTGGAATTACAATGGAATCTGCAATTAAACAGCCTAGAAACAGTTCAAAACAAATGAAACGGCAAAAACGTAAAAGGAAACATGCCAAACTTTTGACTCAAGACAAATAGCTCGTAATAGTCTCCTGTAAATAACATTCTAGATATCATAGAGATATTATAGAGATACCTTACCAAGAGCAACACAGCGTGTGAACTGGTCGATGGCTGATTTGGACATGCAGTAGGCAAGTACACCAGGAAACTATAATGGACAGAAAATGTTTAAGACTATCAATCAGGGCCTACAAGAATAAAACAATGAGCAATTCTTTTATATTTATATATTTCATGGTTCATTTGGTACTGATGTATAAACTCATCAAACTCACTGATCGTTGCCCATTCACACTGGACACATTCACAATTGAGCCTTTCGTTTTGATGAGATGAGGCACACAGAGATGAGTGAGATGATATACTGATCTGAAAGGGAAGAAAACGTGTCAAATGTTGTTTACCTGTCCTTATAAAGTCAAATACCCGCATCTTTAAATTATTATCTATTGCACCCAGCGGGGCGCAAGGGCGTGAAAAAATGTAGGGGGAAAAAAAAAAGTGTAAAAAAACTAAATAATAATAAGGAAATTAAAATTAGATTAAAATAGTAAATGAGTAGATAAATAATACATTTAACAGTTCAGTACTACAATAAGTAGGAAAAATATAATAATGTAACTTTTTAAAAATATTATTATAATATGAACTGTATTTATAATATTTAATATTTATAGATAATAAACAAGAAACTACACAAATGTTTACATTTTATGTTGTGGGATGGGAGTACCTCAAAGCAGGATGATCATATTTGGGGGTCTGCAGGATCTAAATGATTGAAAAACCCTGATTTATTGAATCCAGTGCACATTCCCTAAGTTAAATAATATTTTACCTGACATTGACAGACATGACCTTGTCATACTGGGCCATGTCTGTTGTCTCTATACTGCCCATGGCGAGGATTCCTGCACTGTTGATGAGGACATCCAGCTTCCCAAAGTGAGCGATGACCTCTTCCACTGTCCTCTTCACAGTGTCCTCATCTGTTAAGTCTCCTGGCACTAATAAGGGCTAAACACGTTGGACAGGAGCCATAGGGAGATGAGCATTTCTATGTGAATCATTAAAGCCTATTAGCATCATTGAGACGGTATTTAACAGTCTGAAGAGATTCCAGTGAGTTTTACTTTAACTGCCCCACAAGCTTCGCACTCTTCGGCGACTTTGGTGAGGTTGTCCACATCGCGTCCATTAAGCGCCAGCTGGGCGCCCAGTCTGGAGAACAGCACCGCTGCGCCCGCTCCTATCCCTGAACTCGCGCCGGTGATCAGCGTGACTTTGCCCTTTAAAGAGCCAACCTAAAACGCCAAATCATCATGTTTAAAATCAAAGTTTAGTGTGAAATTCAAACGCAACCAGTATATCGATGTGATTGAGGTTTGATTGACTCAGGCATTTTGCAATTCTGTGAGTGTAAAGCAGGGCTCAACCGCTGATCTATATAATCAATATACAATCAATTCACTATTATAGATCAGTGGGCTCAACCTACTTTGAACGCATCTGGAGTTGCCATTTCGATTCATAGGATATTCACAGCTCGAGTGACCCGGCTTTTATTTTTCCTTTCGCTCACGTGCAACAGAAAACGAGTTAGTTACGTCACTGTGTACGTACAATAAGAGCAATAAGGTACAAAACATTACAAGGGTTCAGTCCATTACTTTATTTCTAAATTAAGTCAGTAAAATGTGAATTGCATTGTTCAGTTTTCTCGTGCCAGAGTATATCTGTATTTTTACTATCAGACCGACTGTTGCGGATTTCATTAAAAGTGACTTTGATAGTGTTTATCTAAATATCCGGGTCACTAGCGTCATAACGATTTCAAAATTGTAGTCCTAATTTTTGCCTTTCAAAATCGTAGTTCATACAAAGACAATGACAAATTATATAGAAACCACTTAGGAAAACAAGGAGAAATTCTATCAATTTAGTGAAAATATTTAAGTACAATGGCTTATTTATTTATTTGTTTTTAAAAAAAAATTTAAAATACCATACATTTAAAACCCAATGTAAAAGATTATAGGGAAAACAGAGGCAAGTCAGTGTGTACAAATTTATGAAACAGCATGAAACTGAAAAAAGCACAAAATATTTATATTTACAAAACAAGGCATTATTAATGTTTCACAGTGAAATCAATCAACCAGCAAATGGGTTGGCATGGATAGTATTATCCTTAATACGGACATCTTTAAGAGGACGAAAAGTCTTTTCATTCACAGGAAGTTTCTCTAGTTCATGCAGAGTTTCGAGTCCATCTATAATTCTGTGACAAAGAATGAGTTGGTGTTACAATTCATTACCATCAATACAATTACAACAACATTAAATACACAAACAATTATTAGCTTATTATTTGAACTATCAATCACATAGAAGAAAAACGTAAAAATAAATAAATAAAACACACAAGCAAAAGATCATAAACAAAAAACATACTTTCCAAAAACCGTGTCCAGGTGAGGCTGTTTTGCATATGTGAAGTAGAACCGTGATGCATTTGTGTTTGGTCCATTATTTAGGGTGACCATACGTGCCATTTTCCCAGGACGCGTCCTGGGAAAATGGCACGTATGGTCACCCTACTGATTATTGGCCATGGCCACCACACCCCGGACATTGTGCTACATAAGACAGACATTAAATGGGAGATTAAGTTAGATCAGACTAAAAAGATGTTTAAATTGCATTGTAAGTCAGTCTGGTCCAGACATGATTAACTACAGTGCCGGATACTGTGGATGTTAGTTATTTTTGCTCAGACTAGATGATTAATGAGAGGTTTTCTTAAAACATAGAATGATGTGATATTTTTCCCCCACACAAACCACTTAAACATTAAATTACTTTAAGATCAATACATACTTTCAGATATTCACTGAATTCATCTTCAAACTTTCTTACCCAAATACTGGTCCCTCCTTTGCCTGTACCTGCGGGAAAAACATAATTTAAATAATTCAACCAAATAAACCTTGACCGAAAATGGTAAAAAAAAAAACGCATTCACTCATTTTACAAATTTACAAGCTAAAAACTAAAGCTGTGAGACTTGGGTTAGAGGTAAGAAAATAAATCCATTATCAGTTACCTGTTGGGTCTCCAGTCTGGACCATAAAGCCCGTTATGTTTCAATGAAAAATACATCCATTGTAAAACCCACTAGCGCACAGTGCAATACAATTATATGAGGGAAAAAAAGAGAATTAACATATAGAAAAAAATGACATCGCCTATTCAAGATAGGTGTCTGTGTGTTGGAAACAGGTGTCTTCACAGCTTTTCGGGGCCTTCTCACAAAACAACTCTATTTTGATATCACCAAGGTCTGTGTGCAGTGTAACAGCCTGCGAGATAAGTGAGATAATGAGTTCAGCTCATTAATAAAGTAGAATTACATAATCATTGAAATAATTATTAATATAAGATCAATAATTACCAATTTAGAATGCAAATAATTATTTCATACTGCTCAAAGACTAATAAAGAATATCAAATGTTTTTCTAACTGTTATTTGGCCAGAGTATTCCACCACAAATACTAACATAAAACAGATAAAACGTTAAACTAATGTACTCTATAGAACACTGTATATAACCCAAACTAAAAAGGTAAAAAATGTGTTCTCGCAAAGTTCAGCATTCATAGGGAATTAAAGAGCAATCTTACCATCTTCTAAAACATACTACAGTCCAGTGAGTGTTTCACTGAATAACGTCCGACGCAACTGAATGACGATAAAACATTATTCTTCTTGGTTTTATGGCGAGTTGCAATCTTTGCGGATATCGCCACCTCCGATAAAACATTGGTTCCCATTTAGCTTTTAAAAATGGCTTTTTCTCAGTCTGTGCATAAATAAGAGCAGTTTTAACAACAGTAACGATAATTATAATAATGCTGAATAAATATTTTAAGTAACCGGTTACTACTGTAGTGTTTACAACAGCATATAAAGCTGACAAACTAAAATCCAGTTATTCTTTATAAAAATAACGTATTCATTATAAAATATTCGACACAATTACTAAACTACTTCCAGTGGTTTTTATTGACACACAAAGAAAACCGAGTGTTTATTCACTCTGTATGGCTTGACACATTTTGTAGCATATACTTAATTTCTATTTAACATTTACTTTGCAAAACAAACCAACAAAAAAGGAAACAATAGTACAATAATACAAATAATCAAGTCGTCAACCATAAATATATCAAATGGTTACAAACATGTGAACACTGGAAACATTGTAATATTGGTTAAAAAATAACACTGACTTTAAAAAAGTCTGACAAGCTTTAGATGTACAAAGTTGAATGGCACTTACCTGAGTAACTTCTGAAATTCTATTAGCTTAGTTTCCAATGTGTGTGTATATATACAAGGAAGAATCAAACAAACAAGCTTTCTTCTAAAATCCTACACCGTTTCATACTTGAGGTAAACATGCAAGCTATGTTCAATAACTGATCAACAGTAACAAGTTTGTTAACATATCAACAAATTGAATATGGCTATTACAATGGTGAGATAAAATAGCTGTTAATCCTACACAAAGTAAACAAGTAACATGAAGTATTAACCTGCATCACACACTCAAAGTTATAATTCAACCAATGTCAAAACTGCATTGCACACACATGTAACACTTTACTAAATGTCTGATTGTCTTCTTAGTGGTGCACTGTCACGAGAACAACATGACATGAGTGTAACTGGAACAGAAAACATTTAGTGCAAAGTCGAGGGTACTAGTCTACTTCCATGAGAATGTTTACATGTCTGTCAACTGAATACAATGGATAATCTACCTTTACAGACGGTGAACTGTTCATTAGAAATTATTCATTGATAATTCTTAAGGCATTTCAAAGTGAGCAGACAGGTGAAAACAAGGTGCTGTATTTGTAAGGTATAATGTAATCAAGGCTTTTTCTAACTTCTTTTGAAAAAGTAATATTGATAATACCAATACAGTAATAATACTAATACGCATTTATACAAAAATACATGTAGATAGTGATACAGACATCACTATCTATATTTTGTAAAAGTACTTAGCCTTCGTTTTTGGATCAACTAAATAAATACTGCAAACATGCACACATCAAAAATTATTTGTGCAATCATAAATACTCAGTTAACACGCATTATTAAACTTCCGATAAAGACAAGGATTTTAAGATGACTGTAGACAATAGTAACTTCCTCTAGGGTAAAAGTTAATGAATATTGAATTATGCATCTTTCTAAACCTTTAAAAAGGAAAATGATTCATGCAACAGATGACTTGGATTATCAGTATGTTAAAAAGACTGTACAGCATAATATTGTGCTGGGTAACATGTAGGGTTTATATAAACAAATGTCAAGTTATGCAGTGCCCTCAAAGTTTTAGAAAATATTAACCAGTTATTCACATATTAATGAGGAGCAATTTGAACAGCTTTGCCCAACAATTTCAAATAAACAAGTGGTATTTTAGCAGTAAACTGTAAAAACGGTAAACCTTAATTGGGTTGAATTTGAAGTCTTCAACCATACAGATACATGGATTTAAGAAGAGGCAACAGTATAGAATAGGAGAGTGATTTCACAGACACTTACACAGTAACACTGGTATAAAATGTAGTCCTAATGTTTATCATAAAATACAATAACTAAATAGTGTTGTGTATATTAAGGCAAAAATGAACAGCACCTTAATCCTGATGTAAAATTTCATCTGCTCACTCCTCAGTGTCTATCAACAGAAATGCCATGGCTGTCTGTTATAATAAAACATGACATGCCATAATGTGAAATACTTACTTTTTCCCTTTTGCCTTTCAGGAAACATTTTAATGAAAGCTGAAATATTTAACAAACATGTATCATTTTCTATTATCTGGATTTAACTCACGCCGTTTAAAATCTTCACATAGGCAAGTGCTCTCAGGTTCATGCATCTGCTTCAAGAAGCCTCTTTGTCAGTTCTCCACAGCTGCTCTTTGACCTCTGAAGGTAAAGTATTGAAAATATTGTCCTCCACAATTAGACCGCTCCTCTTCAGCAATCTGCACTCCCCAAGTTCTACAGGAAGGCCTTCCAGCCGGTTTCCCCTCAGCTCCAGCTGTGTCAGACTGGTGAGCTCCCCAAACCGTGACGGTAGGGACTGCAGGCAGTTGTTTCCGAGGTTCAGTGTTTGCAACTTCTTACACTGAAACAACTCCGGGGGGAGTGCCTCAATCTATGAGGAACAATAAAAGTAGAGAGTGGACAGAGATCAGAAAACCAAGTTGAGTGAAAGTACAATAAACATTACTCACATTAATTTAACGGGATTTACAAAGAATGTACTTCCTGCATCTCATCATAAGAGCAGTAGCACTTTTTCTTGAACCAGTTGTATTATTTATTATCTATTGCTATCTAGTAAAATAATAAAAATAAATTTTGATTATCATGCATGAAAGAGTAAACAACAACAAAATCTGCATCAGTGGCAATTACAACTAAAACAACAGCTATAAAATAATTCTTGCTAATTTAAATTAAATTAGAAACTAAGCTAACATATTTTCATGACTCCAAAATAAAATAAAAATATCCACAAATTAATATGAATTTTTGTTTTGATACATGGTATGTTGTAATTAAAACATGAAAATGGCATTATATATGAAAATACTAAATACAATTTGAACGCTGAGAAATTCAACACGGTTAAACAATGATGATACCAGGTAGAGAACGAACACTGGCAGCCCTAAATATAAAATAATCAAATAGTAATAATAACAACAACCCCAAAGTACCAAAACTAGAAAAAATTAATAAATAAATAATCAAAAAAAATTAAAAAGCAAAACAGAAGTAAAAAATACAATTAAAACTCAAAACTACATTCATCCTGAACCTGACTTACCCTATTGGCAGTTACAGCAAGGGACTGAAGGTTCTGTAGAGTTCTTATTTCTGATGGGATGTCAGTCAGATTGTTATGGCTCAGATCAAGAAACCTCAGCTTCCGGCAGAAGAAGAGCTGATGTGGTATCTTCTCAATCTTATTGCGGTTCAAATAGAGGCGCTCCAGGTTGACCAAATTACCTAACTGAATAGGTATGTATGCAATCTGATTATACCACAACTTTAGACAAACAAGTCGATGAAGATGCTGAAAACTAATGATCTCCTCAATGGTTTTCAGGTTGTTGTCCTTAAGATCGATCTCCTGTAAATTGTGCAGGCTGAAGATGGAATGAGGTATGCGCTCCAGATCACAGCGGACGAGCTCCAGCTCGGACAGGTTCACCATCTTCTTTAAGCTGTTGAGCACCATCAACTTGGTGCCTTCGTTGTTGATGGACAGCTTCTGGAGGTGCATTCCAACATCCGTGACCACCTGAGGCAGCTTTGTAAGGTTACTTTTCAGTCTCAAAACCTTCAGTCGCTTCAGCTCTCGCAAACCGTCGATGACGATGTAGCGATTGTTGTCAGCACTAAGGTTCCCAGTAAGGTGCAACTCGCTTAAGTTCTTCAAGCTGTAGATCCACAGAGGAATCTCCTTTATGTCAGTGAACTTGATGTGCAACGATTTCAGGTGCTCTCTCAGAAACGCAAGAGCGGGAGCCTCTATTTTGGCTGGTGTGTGGTACAGCCACATCTCTCTGAGGTTAGTAAGCTGGGCAATGATTGGTGGGATGGTGACATCAGGGATGAGCTCAAGCTTCAGGACCTCCAACTCCACCAAGTCAAAGACCGTGTCTGGAATCCCACTGAGCATGAACAGGTGGAGCTCCAGCTTCTCTAGGGAGTTTTTGGTGATCCTCTGCCGAAGCTTTTCCAAAGTCCATTCGTTGTTGAGGTTCAGCTGGCGAAGTTTGTTCTCGCTCACCTCCGAGAGAAACACCGCAAACCGCTTGGAATACAGGGGGTCGTACTGGTCAATCATATGCAGCATGAAGGCGAAGTCGTTTTTCACATCTGGGATGTCGCTGTAGCTGCTCTCCTCTCGGATGGACTCAAACGAGTACTTCTTGAGAGAGCGTCGTAGCATCCAGCTGAGGGTGTACACACAGATCATCCCGTACACGATAACTAGACTAATGTAGAAGCAGGCTAAGATCTTGAAGAGAGTGGCCAAGGGATGGGCACAGTTGTACATGCGATAACCAGTGAGACTCTCGATGTCCACGTTGCAGTCGACGCTGAACTGAATATTGTGGACATAGTAGCCGGTGTAGAAGATAATAAGAATAAACTTAACAACTTTGATGATAGTCTGTCGGATGTAGAGTCGGTAAACTATATCGCCTTCTTCAACGTGAGTCCGAAACTTCTTCACCTTCTCAAACAATGCCTTCGCTTGTTCACCTTCCTTTTTGTCCAGGACACCAGTCTCAGAGTGGTCCACGATTCCTTGCTCTATACGAGATCTGGTCGTTGACAGCATGGGAACACTCGCCTCAACGTCTTCACTCACATACGAAGCCTTCTTATCGAAGGAGCCGTTCATTTTCACCAGAGCTTTGGGGTCGCTTTCCTCCACGACGGTTTCAGACAGAGCTCTTGTGGTCCAAGGCGAGTCAAAACATTTCAGTAGGATAGACACAAAATGTTCCAGTTTAGAGCTTGTCCAAGGGAACTTGAACCAGAAGTTGCTGCAAGCCAGAAAGATGAGCGTATGCAGCAGCACCAAATATGGGAAATACTTAGCGAACCAGTGAAGCTTGTTTTCATAGCACACAGCATCGACATAGTTGTACTGGTGGCGATCGAGATCGTACTGGATTCCTTGAGGCTCAAGGGTCAAGGGCACAGAAAATGTGGCATTGAAATACTTTCTACAGGTCTTGTTAACTACCCACTTGCAAGGCAGGCAGATCATCTTGTCCTGCGTGACCTGAAGCGTGCCCCCGAATACTGCGATCATCAGCATTACCACCGATAAATAGTCTGTGAACACGTCCCACCATGGCTTTAGGATGCGATACGTAGGTTGCGTATCCACAAAGTAGCGCAGCTCAGTTATGGGAATCATGATTTACCTGAAATTAAATTATTAGCATGGTCATTAAACATCTATGCATTTAAATCTGGCCTTGAATGTCAATGCAGATATTTAAAACTGTCCCACTACTGCAAACTAACTCTATATCATCTCCCAACATAAACATCTGAAACATATTTTACCAAAGTCAAGGACAGCTGTCTTCTCCGGCTGTGGCTGCTACACAAGACGACTCCGCCAAAAGAACACTCTGGCTTTCTTGTCATCTATTATTAGCCATTTCCGATAATAACACTGAAGAATTGTCTCCTCTGGCTATGGAGAGTCCGTGACCCCAGGGTTCAAATCCTGTTTGTCTAAGGCAGGGCAGTGTGTCTGAAGCAGTGTCTCCTCAGTTGGATCTTACCTAATACTCCACATGTCCAGTCAGGAACTGGCACTCATCACAGTCCTTTTTATCAGGATGGGACGCAGATATCCTGTCGTGATAAAACAGCATACAACACAATGTCTAATATGTGGACTGTTTTCTGGGAGCCATTTCTAAGCAGTTTCAATCTGAGTTCCTCCCTGAGGGAAAAGGAACAGGTTGAAAGCTTATTTCCCTTCTATTCACTTTAAATATGGTGGTTAAATGAGTGACATAACTGCCTTGTGCTTATATAAGACTAGCTAACACATCCTAATAACAGAGGTTTGAAAGACAACATTATAGTAGACAATACATTTTAAAGAAGATGATGAGATAATAATCAAGTTGTTGACCGACTACTAAGAGACTAGACAACTGGATTAAACCAGTTCATTTCTGAATCCTCTCAGCTTGATATAGCGAGTCTCCTACAGTTTACTACGGTGGCCGAGAGAGCTCAACGCGCTGTAACTTAAGAAAACACATGCAAATTGAAAAAACACCAGCAAATTAAGAAAACATCTTCATCAGTACAATAATAAACAAACAAACAGGCACCGTACTGTATAATCATAAGGAGACTCGTCGCTCAGCACCTGAATGACTGCATGTGTTATTATTAGTTTGCTGCTTGTCTTTGTATAAAGGGCAGAGTGTCTTTGTTTTACTCGTCGAGAGAAACTGTTCGGCGTTTGACAGGATCATGTACTCACCCAGCTGTGTGCTGCCACCTCTGCTCCATGTGTTTGCTGCCGGACCGGACCGGTGAGCTCGGATTGCCAGAGAGGAAAGTGGACGAACCAAGACAAACAGCGCAAATTGCAATCTCAGCTGCAGGGATCAAATGTATTTTTCATAATCAGCTTATTACACTAGAGGGCACTGCGAACTGAGTTTTGGATTTTGCCCTCAGCTTCATTGTACGTCTCATTACCGCCACTCACTGGACTGGAGCGGGAATCACAACCTGAATGCTCAGAACTGTTTTGCTGTTTTTCTAAGGGCTTTAATGGTTAATTTATCATATGTATTATTATTTAGGTATGTATGGCTCTGAAATAACAGTTACAAATAACTATGTTACACATATCTGTATTTTGTATGAAAGTGGACAAAAACGTTCCTCACCTGTTTTATGTTTCCTTACATTAATAATTTCAGAATGTTTATTTGGCAGATTCCTATTATATTGTTAATATTTTGTATTATGGTTAATTTCCATGATAAAGAATCTGACATTATTTTAATATTTATTAGTATGAAATGAGCATGACATATGAAATATTAGTTCAAAATGCAACATATGCCTTCAAAACCAATTCTAAAACGGAATTAAGCTTACTATTATGTTCACTTCAGAAAATCTTATCCAATAATAAAAAAAGACTATGAGGACATCTCATATTATTGTTTATTATTATTATTATTATTATTATTACTTTAATTTTCCTTCTAATGAATGAATGAATAATTTTTTTAATGAATAAATTATTTATTTATTTATTAGCTGTTCAGGAATCATACAGTACATATGTATTGCGTCGTCACTAACCACCAGTGTAGGATCCATTTTTGAATCTCAGTGCAGTAAAGCTGCATATGGACAGGAAGGTGGTCTGTTTGGGATTGTGTGTGTGAAAAAGACATAATCGATGTCTAAACTAATTATTGCAATCCGCTAATATTTTATTCACAAGCTTTAACAAATATACAAATGGTAACATTCATTTTGTCATTTGCCTAATCAACAACAGACTATAGTATGTAAACTAAATGGTTAAAAAAACAAATTAGCATCAAGAAGGACTATGACAGCTCTTAAACTTCCAGCTCATGCTTTTATGCAAGCAATTATTTATAATTTTTTTGTTACATTCACTGATCTCTCTCTCTCTCTCTCTCTCTATTTATAATAGATAATAGGTTGCATTCCAAATGTATATATTGCACTATAACTTTGGCAATAAAAGGCCAGACCTGCCACATACAGCTGTGCCTGTGTGTTCTTTATGAACAGTTTTTCTGTGGGTAGAGGCTCCCTTTCACACTGATCCAGTGTCTTCTTTCCAACCTCAATTCAATACATCACAAGTGACACCACAATGTGTTCTCAGATCAGCAGTAAACAGAGCATCTCACCAAAACCTTCATCAAAAGTAAGTGTCACCATTTACATTTCCCACAGCGGGAGGCTTAAACAAGGCCCAGTTCATTCAGAAAGACTGCAGGTTATGTCAACAAAGCTGCAAACCCTGCTTGGCTCATCTGCTGAATGTTCTGCTAGTGTGCTTACATGCACTCAAAGTTTGATTTCAGAGTAAAGGTGCGATCACACCTATCGCTGTTCTGTCAGTTTACGCGGGTAAAATCCAGTAATTTCAAAAGGAATCCACGCGATTAAGAATTTTGCTTGGTTTGAAAGTTACTGCTGTGCTTCATACATCACTACTACCATAGATATCTATACATATCTGGCTACTACACTGTTGCCAATAGATAATGGATAGTTTTTTTTTTGTCAGCCAAATTTTGCTATTGTGACCATACCTTAAAGCAATAATTTGTCTTTTTGAAATGGCATGTAAATGGTTTAGGCTCACTGAAATTGCACCAGGCAATGAACATAAAAGCTGACAACAAAGCTGGATAATTTTATGAGCTATTTACTATGATGCTTATATATATATATATATATATATATTTATTTTTTTTGTCCTTTTTGTAGCTTGACAGTCTTTCAGCATCCCTATGTTTATGTGCATCCCTTTAAAGGGCAGTCACTTTAAGCATGTTAAATTTCTTTGCGTTAGTGTTGCCAACTAATTTTCAGGGGAAGTTGCTAAATGAAGGTCAATTTGTTGCTAAAAGTTGCTAAATCACATTGTGATGTCATTGCGTGATGACGTCATTACGTAATCACGACGCAAAATTGTGTCACTACATCAAATCTCAGCAAAAAAATATTTTATAGATGTTAATTTAGATTTCTTTGTAAAATCATATAAATGCATAATATTAAAATATAAAAAAATAATTTAAATACACCATTGAATTATTGAAAACTTTCACATTTTTGAACGATTACAATTTAAGTTTTTGCTTTTATTAGCTAGTAAACTAGTAAAACTACACATTCTGAACAATTATACTTTTAAGCAGTGTATTAGTAGTCAGTATGCTACACTCTAAGAAAAGTCTGTAAAAATAGGGCACAATCTACAATGTTAATATGAAGGAATTTTCCTTATTGATATTTCACAGGTTGTTTTTTTTTTTTAAATTTACGCATTGTATTTTGTGTTTTTGGGTTACAACGGATAATGGATAATGTCCTGGGATTGTGAATTACTATACCTTTTCCTTTTACATATTTTTCTTACAGTGTACTAACTGATCAACGAACGCAGGTACAAGCTACTAACATTGTGTATCATAAATGAACAATTATTCAATTAAATTGAACAGTTGCAAATAGCAATTAGAACTTACATGTGAAAACATGTGCTTTTTATCCCAAGTTGCTAAAAGTTGACAAATAAATTTTTAAAATAGCTAAATTTGTTGCTAGGTGCTTTTGGAAGGAAAAGTTGCTAGGGTAGTCTGAAAAGTTGCTAAATTTAGCAACAAAAGTGCTAAGTTGGCAACACTGCTTTGGACACTGCAACTGCTGTGATATGAGATCATGCTGCAGCGGCTGATTTAAACATATAACAAATAATAATAAGTCCAAAATGTACAAAAAAAAAAGACTTAAAAAAAAAAAAGAAGTTTGAAATGCTGCAGCTTTAAAGTTTGTGTTCTTCTAATTCAGCTAAGATGTCACCAGTGTTGGGTAAGTTACTCTAAAAAAGTAATTAATTAATAGTTACTAATTACATCTTCAACAGTGTAATTAGATTACTGTACAAATTACTCTCTCCAAAAAGTATTTAATTACTTATTACTAATTACTTTCTAAATCTTATATCAACCTTGACAAGTTAATGATACAAGGATAGACATGAAACAGTTCTTTTAATTCAAATAAATAATAGATAACTACATA
>NW_015630979.1:29510-37051 GCF_001515625.1 Sinocyclocheilus rhinocerous
TAGTTACTAATTACATCTTCAACAGTGTAATTAGATTACTGTACAAATTACTCTCTCCAAAAAGTATTTAATTACTTATTACTAATTACTTTCTAAATCCTATATCAACCTCGACAAGTTAATGATACAATGATTTTTAATACTTTTAATTCTTTCACGTAACTACATAATTCTGGTCACACTTTAGATTAGCGTCAAATTCTCACTATTAACTAACTATTAACTATGACTTTTGCAGCAAAACATACTCCTAATTACTGCTTATTAATACTTAGTAAAGTAGTTGTTAAGTTTAAGAATTGGATAGGATTAAGGATTTAGAATAAGGTCTTGCAGAATAAGACATTAATATGTGCTTTTTAAGTAATAATAAATAGACAATATCCCAGTAATATTCATGATAAAAAGTTAATAGTGAGAATTGGACACTAAAGTGTTACCAATGTTCTTATTAACTCACCATAGTATTTAAAGTGAGAAGGGTACATAAAAAGCATGCATTTTAAGGTTAGACTTTAAATTTTGATGTTAAATCCACTATTGTATTGTGTGTATAAATGTTCTACAGTCTATACACAGTATTAAGTTAAATTACATAAGAAGCAACTGTAATTAAATTACAGAAATAATAAGAGTAATCCCTAACTTTACGTTTTTCAAGGGAAAAGTAATTAAATTACAGTAACTAATTACTTAGTAACACCCAACCCTGGATGTCACGCTGTGATGTATCAATCTTATATTATTCACACGTCTTCAAGTGATACAAATTTTGCAGGTCAGAGTTTACCAAACTGGAACTTTGGAATGCAGCAAAATGTGTATGAATGGAAGTGAATGGAATGAAAAATGTAGTGTGAGCGGCCCTTTTTTCTTGTATAGACTGAGCATGGTCATCAAAGATGTAGGAATGGAGTCAAATAAGTAAAAGAATGAACACACACTCACACTTTTAAGAGCCATTCAACCCTGACAACCCGCCCAGGTTTTTTTTTTTTTTTGATTGACGTTCAAGTTCTCAGTTGGGTTTTGATCTGACAGCTGCAGGCTTGAAGCTTTCAGTGACCTCAGTGGTCCCCCACACCAGGTGGTCTTTTCATTCCAGTGAATTCCTTGCAGCAATTTATCACCAAAAGTGAGAGAGAATAGTTAAAAAAAACTGTTTAATAGTTGGGAGTTCTTCACAAACAACATCCAGCCAATTAAACTGTTCTGTGAATTCTTGCAAACAGATATTTCTCCTCCTGTCGTTTTTGTCATTTCGGCTCCAAAGCTGTGATTGTCTCAGTGCTGAAGCCCCTTTTCTGTGATACTGTGATTGTCATTTATGCTAAACACCCCTCTCTCTCTTCCCAAGGCAGTCTCATAATAGAGCTTGACTCTGAATGGAGTCCTTATTCCCAAGAACGAAAGACACAAGAAAGTTAAAAAAAGGGGCATCAGACTTGTGAAAAATGTGGTTTAGGCAATTATGTAAAGTGAATTGTGCTTCAAACATTAAGGAAGTAGGCTCATGGATGCTAATTGGAGAAGAGGGAATAAAGTACGCTTTTAGTTCACCAGACTGAACGAGCCTTTCAGAGGAATGCTGTCCGCTACTTGGATTTGTTCACAGAACAATAGCCATTCAAGCATTCAGAGCTGCTAAATTGAAATGTTTTCTCCTAGAGTATGACTACACAGTGCGGTCTGAGCAGGATCATTACTTAGATTACATCATGGTCTAAAAAAAACCTAGAACTTAGCATTGGGGTTAACAATGAATCCACAAAAAGCTAACAAATGAATATGACATGGACATTTTATTAATAATATATGGAATTTAATCACTCACAGTGGCCTCAAAAAGACTCTCAAGACACACTAAAAATATCTGGATGTCATTACATTAGATACAAAATACCAAACCAAGTAGCATATAATAAAAACAAATGACACAAGAGCTGTTCTCAGGACTAACTTCACATTTTTACAATAGACTTTTTAAATTAAATTAAATTAAATTCAAGTTTATTTGTATAGCGCTTTTCACGATACAAATCGTTGCAAAGCAGCTTTACAGAAAATTAAGTTTCTACAATATATTTAGTAGTAGCTTATCGGTGACTATGTCAGTTAATGTACATATGGCAGAAATGTACGGAAAAAATCAATTAAAGACGTAATTAAACAGACGATGGGAATAGTTTAAGGGAATAGTTCACCCAAAAATGAAAATTTGCTGAAAATTTACTTACATTTACTTTTACTTAAAAATATGTGGATGAGTTTGTTTCTTCATCAGAACAAATTTGGAGAAATTTAGCATTATGTCACTTTCTTACCAATGTATCCTCTGAAGTGAATGGGTGCCGTCAGAATGACAGTCCAAACAGTTGATAAAAACATCACAATAATCCACAAGTAATCCAAATGGCTCCAGTCCATCAATTAATGACTTGTGAAAAGCTGGGTGTATGTAAAAAACAAATCCATCATTTTTAACATCATTTTTAATCCATCATTAGTTAACCACTGCTAAAATATGTGACTTCTATCCATAATAATTTTGATGTGGTAGGACAAAAAGGGATGGAGGAAGCGTTTTACTGCAGGAAACATTATTATGCATAATGGACTCATATTTTGGCAGAAGTTAAAAGTTTAAAGTTAATTATGCGACCCAACATTTTTAGCTGTCCAAGAAAAAAAATGGTGTAGGATTTACTCAAGCAATTCTCACTCAAAAATTGCTAGTAAATTTCACAGATAATTACAAAGAAATGCAAGTAACATTCATTTAAAGTGAAATTTAGAAAAACATGAAAAGCAGAAATGCTGAAATAGTATTTTCTTGTATAACCTACAATCCCTTAATATTTGTTTTATTTATATCTTAGAAAAATGGTGTTTTACAGTGCATATAAATTTTGGGTTCTTTGTTTGTTACAAGGATAACGGAGAGTCTCTTTGCAAATGAATGCTACATGATTTATAATTATATTTGAATGTTTATTTCCACCAATTTCAGGACCTTGTTAAGTTAAATAGCTATTTAAGTGGTCAATAAAACAGTCAGAAGTTGTCTGCTGTCCATCTTGGATGTTTGTTCAGTGAGTTGGGCACTGCATATGTAAAGCGTGTTGTGAGGGAAGGCAGGGGCATGCTGTGAATGAATGGAGAAGGGGGCTGCATTCCTGGGCCAGGGCTTAGTCGACTCAGTCGAGTGGGAGTGTGCAACAGGCTGTGAGAGTGTGTATGTGCTGAGAGTGTGTGTGAATATAAGGAAGTGCAGCGCAACAACCAACCTCACAGCTAATTAGTTCAACCCTTGACAAATGTGGGCCAGCCACTGAAGAGAAACCCCGGGGCTCCACAGACTGCTCTGGAGGCTAGAGAGGAGAAGGCTAATAGGGAACCTCTTCATGTTCACCCTTTCTGGAGCTTAACTGATGTTTTGAACTTCTCCAGAGCATGTGAGAGCTGGAGACAGAGAAGGAGGATTGCTGCAGGACGTGTGGGACTAGCAGTTGGAGATCATGTCTGGACCAGATTCTGATGATGACAGAACCTTCAAAGACTGTGAGTAAGACCTAGCAAACATATTTTAATATAGTGTGCACATTGTGATCTTTGTGCTTCATATTCTTCAATGTCATGATGAAGCAATGCAGCATCCCATAGATGAGAACTATAGGGGGAAGTTGTGTGTCCTATGGGTCAGCAAGACTAAATGAATGTCAAAAAAGTTCTTTTGAAATAAATAATATGCCTAGCTTTGGATGAATTCGGAGATTTCAATGTTAGGGGGGTTCCTTAAGTGAATTTGAAGAGATGATGAATAGTTATTTTTTAAGTGTGGAAGGTTACAGGTTTTAGTCTTGCTCTCCTGACAATTTATATAAACCAGTTAAAAATTGCCTCTGATTTTCAGTAGATATATATTGATTTTATTACTTTTTGTTAGAATTTATTTATACTAATATACACTACCCATTGTTTTAAAGAAAGTAACTTTTTTTTCAACAAAAATACAGTAACACCATTTATGTTGTTGCAAAAGAGTTCCATTTCAAATAAATGCTGTTCTTTTCAATTTTCATTTCATTCAAAGAATCCCGAAGTATCACGATCTCCGCATTATTAAGTATAATATTAAGCAGCACAAATGCTTTCAACTGTTTTCATGATTTCTGAAGAATCATGTGACACCGAAGACTGGAGTAATTGCTGCTGAAAATTCAGCTTTGCCATTGAAGGAATAAATGATCAAATATATTAAAGTAGAAAACAGTTGTTTTAAATTGTAATAATGTTTTACAACATTACTGTTTTTTTGCATTTTTGATCAAATAAATACAGCCTTAGAGACTGCTTTGACCATAAGAGACTTCTTTCAAAAACATTGTTACCATCTCCGAACTTTTGAATAGTAGTGTAAACATACTTATATACTTTTTATTAGTATTTAAAAAAAAATTCCAGTAGTATTCTGGGGTAGGGTAAGGGTAAAGGGGATAGAAAATGCAGTTTATACTGTATAAAAACCATTACGCTCGTGCCGTGCACATGTGTGTTTTTGTGTGAATTTACTGGAATGAAGAGTATTCAGATGTGAATTGCAGATGAGAAATGTGGACGACACACTCTGTGCTGAACACTGGCTCTATATGCCATCTATGACTGAGGCTTCCACTCACTGCAGGGAAGGATGATATTTAATAATATTTCATTTTTTAACAGCTAGTCAGGGGGAAGGATACAGAGAAATAACCTCAGATTTTTAAGGGGCTTTGATGAAAGACAGCCTTTTGATTGAACCAAAGCTCATTCACAAACAAGGCAGCTCATTTACCAGCAGACTGGAATGAAACACTCACGTATTGCGTTTTGAAGCATATAGACACAGACTGGGCGGTGCCCGCAGCAGCTGACTCTTTCAAACAAACAAAAAGTTGGAAATTTTCATGCTGTAAAAACAAGTCTGTGTTCCCACATGCATTGCCTTTTAACAAAAATATACCTTTGGTTCTCCTTCTCAATATTATTGCTGACCCCTTTAGAGGGGGTGTGTTTTATATGCCATGCCTGAGCTGATTAAAGCAAGACTGCTGCACAAATATTGCACTTACTGCGGGTGTGAAAACGCTGAAATCACACTACAACTCCCTGATGTGTGACGCTTGTCCACCTCACAGAGCTCATGGGCACCTGTTTGTTTTGTTAGGAAAATGTTTCCATGTGCTGAGGCCGGACAGCCGTCACACTGATGTTACAGTGAATGTTAGCCTAAATGGAAAGGTAGACGTGGATGTAAACAGTATTTGTTAAAAATTAGAGCATAATTATTAAATGAGCTGGAATGACTACGTAAATGAGTAAAATTACAATGAGCGAACATAAAATGATTAATTATATTTATCTTTGGTTTTCTCTGCCGCTCTATGATTGAACAACCTAACAGTGATTTAAAAGGTTTCTGGAAAATTGTGATTTGTAACCTAATAAACAAAATGTGTAGGGAAGCATTCCTGTAGCTCAAACAGTAGGCTGTGAGTTTGATTCCCAAGGATTTTGATCACATGAACTCATGAAATGTATACCTTGAATGTGATGTAGGTTGATTTGGATAAAAGTGTCTTAAAAATGTGTAAATGCAAGTAAATATTGTGTTGGACAAGATACTGTCATCTATCACTAAAATACACTTAAAGGGGTCATATGATGCGATTTCAATTTTTCCTTTCTCTTTGGAGTGTTACAAGCTCTTGGTGCATAAAGAAGATCTGTAAAGATCAAAATTCTTTCATCATTTGTTCACCCTCATGTTGTTCCAAATTTGTGACTTTATTTCTTTTAAGGAAACAAAATGTCTCAGTGTTTTTTGTCCAAACAATAAAAGCAGTGGACCCCAGTGTTTTGGACCCCATTTACTTTAATTGTATGGACAAAAACAGTTAAAACCTTCTTCAAAATATCTTCTTTTGTGCTCCACAGAAGAAAGAAGTACACAAGCTTTAGGACATAAGGGTGATTTAATTATAATCTCATGACAAAAAAAAAAAAAGATATAACCTCACGTTTGAATTTTACTCGATGACTATTTTTTAGGCAGAATCAATTTTTTTGAGCAGAGGAAAAATGTTTTACTTGAATGTAAATGCATAATGATGACGCATGCACTTTAACATGCAGTTTTTTCCCCCGTTGATGATTATAATTAACGTGTCGGGTGACTGTAGGTATCAGAGACATAGATCAGTGTAAAATGGTAACTTTCATGTCAAAGGTTTGGCAGTGACACTGTCTGGGTTTGTTTGATGAACAGGCACAATTTCAATAAACACAGCAGTCAAAAACCTCTTATGTAACCACTTTGACTCTTAGACATTATAAACAGCTGAGTCTCTGTAGCGTATTAGTGATCTGTGTGGTAAAAGATTGAATACTAACAGACAAGATTTTAATAAAATGCACAATATCATCACAAAGCATCTTAAAGGTCACTTCACTCTCATTTACTGACC
Source organism: Sinocyclocheilus rhinocerous (assembly GCF_001515625.1). Lineage (NCBI taxonomy): Eukaryota > Metazoa > Chordata > Actinopteri > Cypriniformes > Cyprinidae > Sinocyclocheilus > Sinocyclocheilus rhinocerous. Next base: position 36,017 of record NW_015630979.1, read on the forward strand.
CTCGTGTTGTTCCAAACCTGTATGACCTTTTTTCCTTACATTTTGAAGAAAGTTGTAGTCCAAACAACATTGGGCCCCCTTTGACTTGCATTGTATCAGTGAAAAAATATATATATTTCTCAAAATATCTTCTTTTGAGTTTTGCAGAAGAAAAAAGTAATTCCAGTTTGGAACAACATGAATTTCCATTTTTGGGTGAACTATCCCTTTGAAAGAACCTCAAAACTGTCTCATTCAGTAAAAACAAAAGGTGACTTGGGAAATATGTGAGATAAATCATAGTTCTTCACTTGTAGTGGTGCAGTTTGCACATCAAAATATATTTAATGTGCTCACATTTCAAAATATTCTCCTTCTTTTGTCGCTTCTAGTGAATGTTGTGGGAATGCTTCATCAGTTTTGGGAGCAGAAACAAGTGAAAGGCATGATGATGGAGACAGACAATCTGGTAGTCTATGAGTCCATTCCCTCACCCAGCCCTCCCTACATATGCTACGTCACCTTACCAGGTGGCAGCTGCTTTGGAAATTTTAAGGTAAGTTAAGTGAATTTACATATGAGTTTCTACTACATTTTTATTTGGCATTTACTATAAAGTATATATTCATAAAGACTCAATTTGCTGTTATAATTAGGCAATTTTTTATTATTATTACAAAGCAAAAGATTTGTTTAAAATGAACTTTAATCCCTTCATTTCAGTAAAATTCTGGCCTTTTTCCATTACTAAATTAGGTCTAGTGTCTTTTTGAACAGCATCTCATCAGTTCAAACATAAAAAAGGCTCTTGTGTTAAAATGAGGAAGGCCAACAGGTGGTTCTTATTTGCTAAATTACTCCTGCCAGCTGCCAATCAGCGTGTGGCATTTTCCTTCAGTTCAAATGGAATGTTCTATGAAATTAATCTCGAAAAAAATAATGAGTTTATTTATTCACTTGTCAACATGAAGCACATGACATGAACGCAAACAGATCTTGTCATTCTGAAATGGATTTATATATAAATATATATATATATATATATATATATATATA
>NW_015630979.1:37061-38938 GCF_001515625.1 Sinocyclocheilus rhinocerous
AGTGGGTGTGTCAGATATAGGGAGACATACAAAATGTGCAGTGCTGGGGGTACTTCATGGAGCGGTTTGAGAACCACTGATATAGGGTATAGGGTAGAGTGGGGGAAAACGCCCCCACTCCCCTAAGGACTGTGTGAAACAAAAGTTAAAGGTGTTCAGAAAAGTTATCATAGTTTTAGTGAAAATTACTTAAATTATAAACAAAGCATGAAAAATGTCCAGAGTTTTCATGTTATTAGATTTTTAACAAAAATTTAATTTGTTCCAAGGGGGCGTTTTACCCCCCAGTAAAATGCCCCCCAGTCTGAAAAAAGCAATTTGCTTTAAACATTTACAGCGAAATCAGAGTAGCCTAATGTACAGACAGTTTTTGCTTAAAATTAAAAAGAATATAATCATATGAATTACAAAATTATAATAGCCTGTTTGAAACATTTTGTTAGCGGATGCTAACTGTCTAGCTAGCTAGCTACCTGATGCTAACTTGAAGTAATTTTTAAATATAAAATCCAAATATTTTTATTCAACCAACTGTTTAGAATATATTTGATGGAAAAACAAAGGATTTGATGTTCAGAACAGAATAACTACAGTAATTGCTCATTGCCCACTGGGGGCGCTTTAACCCACAGACTTGAAATTATGTAATTCTGAAAATATAATTATATTTTTATTAAATAACACATATTCCCTATCTACAGACCCTACTGTTCTCATATCATATATCTGTGATGTTCTACAAAACAACAAGCTTTAAAACACTTTTTTTTCTTACTGCTGAAAATTAGATCATTTAGGCTACTGTGAAATCCGTGTTCTCTCCAGTACATCACCAGTGTTAGCTTCATGGTGAAAACGTCTACATCAGTTTTACATGCAGTCTACATGCTGTTCAGTTGCTTTGACACAATCTGTATTGTTAAAAGCGCTATATAAATAAAGGTGACTTGACTTGACATCACTCGCGTCAACGTAGTCCATAGTTACAATAAAAATTTATCTTGACTTTATCTTGTGGTTATTTTGGGATTTATTCATTAATGTGTGATATATTTTTTCCAAGCAGATTATGAAAACTTAAATACAAGGAGCTATAAAAGATTTTCAGAATTTTTACAGCTCTTCTGCTTTAAGTTTAGTCCATCTACAAATGTTAAATCTTCAAATAAAATGTTAAGGTTACCACTTCATCTGTCTGAAGGACAAAAAAATGCAGAAATTGATTTATAGTTATTTTCAAAGCTTTCAATGTACTCTTATTATAAAATAACTTAATTACTTAGTTTTTTTTATTCTAGCATGCAAGTTTTTGTTAAAAACTAACCAAAATGAAAGATAATTTGTTTATAATCTCTGCACAGAAGAGACTGTCTCGGTTACGTATGTAACCCACCTTCCCTGAAGGAGGAAACGGAGACGTCATGTCGGTGACCGACGAATTGGGATCTCGCTTAGAGAGACCAATCCACTTCGAGTGTAAACTAAACGAGCCAATGCACATTTGTGACCGACGAATTGGGATCCCTACCATAGCGCCATGGATGCTGACCCTTCCAGTGTCCTGTGCGAGCCTCCTGCGCCCCTTTTTGGTGTAACATATGGGATCCACTTAGGTCTCTACATATAAAACCCAACCCTCTACTGGTTCTCATGAATTCATTGAGTGAGGGCCTGGCCAAGGGGATGGAGGAGCATGACAGGGTCTACAGTACGGACACTCTGGAGCAGTTTTAGCAAGCCGACACTAAACCGGGACTAGAGACAGGTCCCAAGAAGGTATAGAGGGGGGTCGGAGAGGATTTAACCTTCTCGCCCTCCTAAAGAACCTGATGACCAGGTCATGCTTCCCTACCGACTTCCCTTCCACGGGGTCATGG
>NW_015630979.1:38992-39277 GCF_001515625.1 Sinocyclocheilus rhinocerous
CTCGGCCATGAAGCCAGTGCTGGAGCGGTCTCATATGAAGCAGCCCCAGCGGCGTAACTGCCGCTGCAGCTGCCATATGCCCCAGGAGCCTCTGAAATGGTTTCAGTGGGACCGCTGTCCTGCCCTTGAATGAATTCAAGCAATTCAGCACTGACCGCGCACGTTCCTCTCTGAGGCGTGCTGTCTGTTCGACCGAATCCAACTCCATACCGAGAAAAGAGATACTCTGCATCAGGGAGAGTTTGCTCTTTTCCCAGTTGACCCGAAGGCCCAACCGGCTGAGGT